>NC_133666.1:306649205-306934205 GCF_037893015.1 Macrotis lagotis
CACACACACACACACACACACACACACACACACACACACACCCCTAACTCCAGTTGGTTGATTGGTTGGTTCTTGTCCTTCATTATCAAAAAAAGACTAAAATGACATCACTATGTTTGTGACAAATTACAGTGTGTCTGACTGTGACTGATCAGCTCAGAATGCTTTACCATAGATCAGGCACAAATAGTCCATGTGAATACCTTGGGTGGGTACTCTAAACTTATGTAAGTCACGTTTTGTTTGGGCTGTTTCAATTCTGCCTTGCTCAAGAGAGCACAATACTCTCACTGATGAGGGCACACCATGTTGGACAGTTGTGTGCCAGTGTCTCCCATGCTGCACAATCAGTTCCAAAGTTCTTAAGGGAGACCTTCAGCGTGTCCCAGTATTGCTTCATCTGACCATCTTGTGAGCACTTGCCTTGTGTGAGTTATCCATAGAACAGTCTTGTTTGGTAAGAATATGTCTGGCATTCTAATAACATGATGAGCAAATCATAGTTGTACTCTCTATAATAATGTTGGAATGTTAGGCAGTTTAGCTTGAGAAAAGACCTCAGTGTTTGGTATCTTGTCCTGCCAAGTGATCTTCAGAATCTGCCTAAGACAATTTAAATGGAAGTGATTTAGTTTCCTGGCATGGTGTCAGTAGACTGCCCAGGTTTCACAGGCATATAGTCTATAGACCTTCAATTTGGAGGTTAGTCTCCTCTTTCACATTTTCTTTCAGAGCCTCCCAAATACTGAGCTATCTCTACAATTGTGTGGGTGTCAAACTCATTGTTAATGTACTTCCCTTAAAAGGACACTGCCCTGGTAAGTGAACTTATCCACAGTACTCAAAACTTCTCCATTTGCTATAATTGATGATTCCACATATGGATGGTATGGTGCTGACTAATGGGGCATTTGTGTTTGCTTGTTGTTAATTGTTAGACCAAAATTAGTACAAGCATCAGAGAATCAATCTGTAATTTGTTGCATCTCAGCTTCAGAGGCTGCACTGAGTGCACAATCATCTGTGAACAGAATATCATGCACCAGTACTCCTACTTTAGTCTTGGCTTGTAGCCTTTGCAAGTTGAAGAATTTGCCATCAATGCAGTAGCTTATTTTGAGACCATGTTCATCCTCATTGAAGATATTTGACAACATGGCTGTAAACATCATGCTAAAGAGCATGGGGGCAAGGACATATCCTTGTTTTACTCCATTGGTGACTGGGAAATCTCAAGAACATCGTCCACTATCCAGAACCTGAGCAAGCACGCATCATGAAATTGATGTACAATACTGATAAACTTCTCCAGGTAACCAAATTTTGACATAATTTCCCATAAACCTTCATGACTGACAGTATCAAAGACCTTGGTAGTATCTATAAATGTTGTCTTCAGACTCTGTTCTGCTCCTGGCACTTTTCCTGGAATTATTGGACAGAAAACACCATCTGTTTGGTGGTTGACTAACTACCAGCAAAAACCAACTGTTCTTCGACCCTTTCTGAAACCATACTGGCTCTCAGGGAGGTGACCATCATCCAGGTGAAGGATTAGCCTTTTGAGAAGGACTCTGCCAAGAAACATGCCAGCAATGACTAGAGAAATACCCCTGTGATTGTCACAGGACAATCTATTCTCTTTACCTTTATAGAGATGGACAATGGAGGCATCCTTGAATTCTTGAGGAACAACTTCTTCATGTCATATAACTTTGAAAATTTCAGTCAGTTTTTGGATGAGCAATGGACCCCCCCCACACACACACCTTGTAGATCTCAAGCTGGAAAAGAATCAGAACCAGGGATTTTGCCTCTCTTTTTTTTAATTTTTATTTAAGGCAATAGGGTTAAGTAACTTGCCCAAGGTCACAGAGCTAGGTAATTATTAAGTGTCTGAGTCTGGGTTTGAACCCAGGTCCTCTTGACTCCAGGGTCAGTGCTCTATCTACTGCACCACCTAGCTGCACCAAAAGGAGCCTAATATAATTTAAAACCTCTTCTTCAGGTGGAACTTCAGCTAGGGATTGATTGACTTCAATTTGAGGTAGTCAGTGGCTTCTGCAATGCTTGATGATAGTCTGTTAACATTATGAAAGTGTTCAACCCATCTCTCTAGGATCATGTCCCTATTGTTAATCAATGTGGATCCATCAGCACACTGAGTAGTTGAGATGCACCATGGGTCTTTGGTCCATAAATAACCTTCAGGGTATCATAAAAACATTTTTGTATGTGATTGTATACATAAAACTGAATTTCATCTACTTTCTTAATGAACCAAGAGCCCTTCATCTCTCTAAGTTTCACCTATATTTTACTTTTGATGGAATTAAATGCTGCCTTCTTAGAAATCAATGAAATACACTGCTGGTAAACCCTGAGGAATTCTCACTTTTCATTTAGCAACTTCTTTATTTCCCATCATTTCCTCCATTAAACCAGTTTTGATGTTTATAAGTGCTCTGACCCAGATGAACAAATGCTGTGCTGTACATCAGATCTTTTTTATTTTGGGGTTTTTTTTGCAAGGCAAATGGGGTTAAGTGGCTTGCCCAAGGCCACACAGCTAGGTAATTATTAAGTGTCTGAGACCAGATTTGAACCCAAGTACTCCTTACTCCAAGGCTGATGCTTTATCCACTATGCCACTATGCCACCCCTGTACACCAGATCTTTGAAAGCTGCCCACTTTTTTTCTGCTCCACTATTGCCAACTATATATTGGCCCAACTTTCCCTCAAATTAGCAACAAACTGTTCCCACTGAGAGAGATACTCTAATCTCTTGATGTTAATTCTTCTGGTATTCATTTTGCCTTGGGGCCACTGTTATGGTTGAATGAGAAAACTTAGCTTAGAGAGGATGAGTCTGTGGTCAGTCCAGCATACATTGCCTATGTTACTCTCACATCCTGTCTGTCTCTTCTCCTTACAATCACATAGTCTATTAGATGCCAATGTCTGCTGCAAGGATGCATCCAGGAAATTTGTTTGCATTTAGGTAAATGAAGAAGTGTTTGTGAATAGAAGGTCATGAGATGCACAAGTCTTCAGTAGTAGGTGACTATTCCTGTTGCTATTTCCAACTCCCATTCCTTTCTACCATGTCTAGTAGTCTGAGTCTATTCTAGCATTAAAGTCACCAAGCATTGTGAGATTATCTTCTTTTGATACATGGATGATAAGGGTCTCCATACTTTCATAAAAATTTTTCTTTAACTTCATCAGTGTTCAATATACATAATGGTGTTAAACTAGGAACATTTCCAATAAGATCAGGGGTGAAACAAAGAGGCCATTATCACCATTATGATTCAACAGAGTATTAGAAATGTTAGTTTTAGCACTAAGAGAAGAAAAGGAAATTGAAGGAATTAGAATTGGCAATGAGGAAGCAAAGCTTTTATTCTTTGCAGATGATATGATGGTATACTTAGAGAACCCAAAAAAATCATCTAAACAACATATTCAGCAAAGTAGCAGTATATAAAATAAATCCACATAAATCATCAGCATTTTTATATATGAACAACAAAGTCCATGAGGAAGAGATAGAAAGAGAAATTCCATTTAAAGTAATCGCAGGGGGCAGCTAGATGGTACAGTGGATAGAGCACCAGCCCTGGAGTGAGGAGTACCTCAGCTCAAATCCGGCCTCAGACACTTAATAATTACCTAGCCGTGTGGCCTTGGGCAAGCCACTTAACTCCATTGCCTTGGAAAAACTAAAAAAAAAAAAAAAAAAAGGAATTGCAGAAAATATCAAATACTACTTACCAAGACAAACCCAGAAACTGTGTGAACACAATTACAACACTTCTTATTTAAATAAAGTCAGATCTAAACAGTTAGAAAAATGTCAATTGTTCATGGTTAGGTTGAGCTAATATAATAAAAATGACAATTCTCCCCAAATTAAATCACTTATTCAGTGCCATACCAATCAAACTGCCAAATAACTATTTTACTAAACTAGCAAAAATAGTAACAAAATTTATCTGGAGCAACAAAAGGTAAAGAATATCAAGGGAACTAATGAAAGAAATGTGAAGGGAGGTGGCCCAGCTCTACAAGACCTAAAACTAATACTATAAAGTAACAGTCATCAAAACTACCTGGTACTGGTTAAGAAATATAGTAATGTATCAGTGGATTAGGGTAGGTTCAAAAGAAAGAGGAATAAATGACTACAGTAATATATTGGGGGTTTTTAGGGTTCTTTTACAAGGTAATGGGGTTAAGTGGTTTGTCCAAGGTCACATGGCTAGGTAATTATTAAGTGTCTGAGGCTGGATTTGAACTCAGGTACTCCTGACTCCAGGGCTGGTACTCTATCCACTGCACCACCTAAACGCCCCCTACAGTAATATATTGTTTGACAAAGATTAGCTTCTAGGATAAGAATTCATTATTTGCAAAAATTATTGGGAAAATTGAAAAATAGTATGTCATAAACTAGATATAGACTTACACCTCACACACAATACCAAAATAAGGTCAAAAGGGTATAGAATTTAGATGTAAAAATGTAACACCATAGACCAATTAACAGACCAAGAAAAGTCTGTCAGATCTATGGAAAGGAGAGAAATTTATGACCAAGCAAGAAATAGTGTACATTATAAATTGCAAAATGGATGATTTTAACTATATTAAATTAAAAAGGTTTTGCATTAATAAAATCAATGCTGCCAAAATGGGAAGAAAAACAGAAAGTTTAGAAACAATTATCACAGCTAGGGGTTCTGATAAAGGTCTCATTTCTAAAATATATAGAGATTGCATTAAATATTTAGGGTTACAAGTCATTCCCTAATTGATAAATGATCAAAGGATAAGAATAGTTTTCAAATGAAGAAATTAAAGTTATATATAATCATATGAAAAAATGCTCCAAATCATTACTGATGAGATAAATGCAAATTAAAACAGCTATGAGGTTCTATTTCACATCTATCAAATTAGCTAAGATGACAAAAAGGGAAAACAATCAATGTTGGAAAGGTTGTGGGAGGATTGGGACATTAATACATTGATGGTGAAGTTGTGAACTGATCCAACCATTCTGGAGAGCAATATGGAACTATACCCAAAGAACAAAAATTTGATCATATCCTTTGACCCAGCAAAATCAATACTAGGTCTATATCCAGAAGAAAACATAAAAAAAATGGGAAAAGTCCCACATGTTCCAAAATATTCATAGCAGCTCTTTTTGTAATGACAAAGAATTGGAAATTGAGGAGATGTCCATCAATTTTAGGAATGACTGAACAAGTTATGGTATATGAATGTTATGGAATACTATTGTTCTATAAGAAACCATGAATGGTAGGGTTCTAAAGAAGTATGGAACAAATTATAGGAACTAATGCTGAGCGAAGGGAGCAGAACCAAAAGAACGATGTACTCATTGACAACAACATTGTGATTTGAACAACCTTGATGGATTCAATTCCTCTTAGCAGTTCAGAGAGCTAAGATAACCCTGGGAGACCAGCTATGGACAATGCTATTCCCATTCAAAGGAAGAAAAACAAAACAAACCAAACCAAAAATAAAAAAAAACAGACTCTGAATGAACACTACATTCAACTTTTTAAAAATTTCTCCTCTGTATTTCTTTCCTATCTCACTGTTTTCTTGCTTTTCCCTTACTTCTAATTTCTCATATTAAAAATAGCTAATATGTAAACATGCTGAATGTAAATGTATATGTACAATATTCACCTGACTGGTTGTTGCTGTGTGGGGGGAGGGGGGTAGGAAGGGAAGCTGGAAGGAAATTATGTAACTTAAAAATATGCATATATATGTGGATGAATGTTGAAAAATTTTTATAATACATAATTAGAAAGATAATATATCACTTGCAAAAAAATAAAAAGTTTCATCAATGTTCATCATGATGGGAGTATAAGCACTGATGATGGTGGTGTGGTGTTTTACTGTAAGTAGCAATCTCATTGTCATGAGTCTTTTGTTTATTCCTTTTGGTAGACATTCAAGAATATTGACTAGATAAGTTTTGATTGCAAAACCTACCCTAGCTTCATGGCACTCCCCTTCACTCCAAAAAACATGTATCCAGCTCTGACTTCAGTAAGTTGGTCGTCATTTGCCATCCTTGTTTCATCAGGGCTGCTATTTGGATATGATACCTATTGAGTTCTCTCACAATAGGACTCTTCAGGTTTATTGAAACTTGTGTTGTCTATGAGTGTACACATATTCCATGCACTGATGGTGAATGTAATCTTCTTTGAAGAAGTTTTTGGAAATTTTTTTTTGTATCTCCACCACACTGTGGGATCCCCAGCTGCCATGGTTATCAAGTCAGAGTTGGGTAAGCAGACAATTTTTAGGACACGTTTTCTAGCCCCTTCCTCATATTAGGAGGTATGTAGTGCGATCCTTAAAAGGCTCTATTCAGTCACCCAGGGGACTGTTGAATCTCACTGCTACTTTCAAGGGGAAATGACCCTATGACCTGGGCTGCCTATATGCAGGGTTGTGACAACAGTTCCCAGTGTTTTGTCACTTTTGTCACTTTTGTCACTTTGTCACTTTCCTGTCATCACTGGACATTGAGAAATGATAAAGTATGGGTGATGTCTTTTGATGCATGTGTAAATTAGATTTAAGTGAGATAGAACTACACGAAGTCAAATTGCCTCACTCTCTCCTCCAGAGTCAACATGATCCAGTGTGGCAAGACAGAGACAAGACAATTGGTGGTGGCTCTAGATGCAGTGGATGACCTTGGCGTCTTCAATGTCTAAACAAGCTCTAAGCACTCCACAGCACCTGCTTCAGCTGGCATCATGGCTGTTGGAACAAAAAGTCCTTGTCTACCCATTCCACCAGTGAAAGATTTCACATTCTTGGGGTAGACACTCCCCACAACTCACCAATGAGTTTGGGACTCCCATCGGTTATCCTGAATCTGGTTTAGCCCAACTGCCAAACTGGTTTAGTGGGGTCTGGCCACTGTGCTTGCTATAGCTTCTTGGAGCCACAGGTGAGAGTTAGTTGGCTCAGGTGGACATCAAAAGTGGAAAGCAGCCCTGAAAAGGACTCAGAAGCCCTCACACCAAAAGTACTAGTCTTCCTTGAACACACTGTACACTCCCCAACTCCAGTGCAAGCCAGTGAGTAGGCCCTGAACCCTGCTGCAAGAAGTTTAGGACAGTGTAGGAGCAGAGCTAACTCTCACATAAAAACACAAAGTCACAAAACAGGCAGGAAAACAATGAGCAAAAAAAAACCCCAAAAAAGGTGGGAAAAAAAATGAAAAAAGTCTCAACAAACAAAAGCAGTTCCTTAAAAAAAATTGAAATGGCCAAATGGAAAAGGGGTACAAAAGTTCCCTGAAAAGAATAATTCCTTGAAATCAGAATTGGGCAAATGGAAGAGAATGACTTCATGAGGCTTTAAGAAATGATCAAACACAATTAAAAGAATTTTTTAAAAAAAGAAATCCTGAAGTATCTCATTGGAAAAACAACTGACCTGGGAAATAGATTCAGGGGGAGATAATTTAAGAATAATTGAACTATGTAAAAGACATAATTTTTTTAAAAAGTACCTGGACCACGTATTTCAAAAATCCATCAAGGAAAATTGCCCTGATATCCTTGAACTAGAGGACAAAAGAGAAATTGAAAGAGTCCATCAATCACTATCTGAAAGAGAATAAAAAATGAAAACTTCCAGGAATGCCATAAGTAAATTCTAGAGTCTCCAAGTCAAGGAGAAAATATTTCATACAGCCAGTAAGAAACAATTGAAATTTGTGGAGCCATAGTCAAGATTAAACAGGATTTGGTAGCTTCTACATTAAAGTACCAGACATGGAATGTGAAGTTCTGGAAGGCAAAGGACAAAGAGTTACAATCAAGAAACATGAACTCAGCAACACTAGACATAACCCTTTGGGGATGGAGTGGGGATAGGGGGAATGGATATTTAATGAAATAGAGCTCTTTCAAGCATTCCTATTTAAAGACTAGAGCTGATTAAAAATATTTGATCTTCAAATACAAGACTCAAGAAAAACATTAAAAGGTTAAAATAAATAAACGAAAGAAAGAAAATGAGAAAGCATAAGACAGACAATAAGGTTAAGCTTGCTTAAATTCCTACATAGCAAAATAACTCTTAAGAACTTAGCACCATATATACATAGAAATACATAGAAATATATACATAGATTTAAGTGTATTTGTGAATTGACTATGATGAAATGATATTAAAAAAACAAAATTAAGTGTGAGAAAGAAGATTGCTTTGGGAAACATGGAAGGGATAGATAGAATGGGGCAAATTATCTTACATAAAAGAGATGTGAAAGAGATATTACAGTGGAGGGGAATATGGGGAGGTAATAGGCATATTCTCTCATCAGAATTGGCTCAAAAGGGAATGCATTACAAGCTTAGTTGGATTCAGAAATCTATCTCACTCCACGGGGAAATAAAATGGGATGGGGATAAGGTGAGGGGGGCTGGGACATATAAAAAGGAGGCTAGTGATCAGAATTA
Source organism: Macrotis lagotis (assembly GCF_037893015.1). NCBI lineage: Eukaryota > Metazoa > Chordata > Mammalia > Peramelemorphia > Peramelidae > Macrotis > Macrotis lagotis. The sequence goes on from NC_133666.1 coordinate 306,657,751, forward strand.
AAACACTTATGAGGGGAGCTAGGTGGTGAAGTGGATAGAGTACCAGCCCTGGAGTCAGGAGGATCTAAATTCAAATCCAACCTCAGACACTTAATAATTACCTAGCTGTGTGACTTTGGGCAAGTCACTTAACCCCATTGCCTTATAAAAAAAGCAAAAAATAAAAAATAAAAATAAAGTGGTAATTATCAAAGTAATCTGCTACTGGTTTAAGAAATAGAATGGTGTGTCAGTGTAATAGAGTGGTACACAATACAGAATGTTCTAATATTTGATAAACCCAAAGATCAAAACTTTTGAGCGAAAAACATCATTTGACAAATCTGCTGGAAAAACTGGAAAGCAGGTAGGAACAAGGTATAAGCCAACATCCTGCACCATATATCAACATAAGATAAAATGGATATAAAATGTACACATAAAATGTAATTCCATAAGCAAATTAGGAGTTCATGGAATAGTTTGCCTATTAGAACTTTGGATAAGGAAATAATTTAGGACCCTATAAGATTTAGAGAGAATAATGAAATGTAAAATGGATAATTTTGCTTATCTAAGATAAAATATTTTTTCACAAACAAAACCAATGCAACCGAAACTAGTAAGTAGAAAACAACAGTTATCTCTGATAAAAATCTCATTTCTCAAATATATAAAAAACTGAGTAAGATCTATTACTATGCAAGTCATTTCACAATTGGTAATGATGAAAGGATAGGAACAGAGAGTATTCTGATAAAGAAATCAAAACTATCTATAGTCATTTGAAAAAAATGTTCTAAATCACTCCTAGAGAAATGCAAATTTTTAAAAATATGAGTTGCTATCTCACATCTAGCAGATTGACCAATGTGATTAAAAAAAGGGAAAATAATAAATGTTGGAGGCAATGTGGGAAAACTTGTGACCTGATTCAACCACTTTGGAGATCAATTCAGAACTTTATAGCCAAAGTGCTATAAATTGTACATACTCTTTGATCTAGCAATATCACTACTAGGGCTGTGATCCAAAGAGATTTTTTTTAAAAGGAGCTATTTGTACAAAGACATTTATAGCAGGGTTTTTTTGTGGTGGCTAAGAATTTGGAAATCGAGATGATGCCCACCAATTGGGAAATAACTAAACAGATTGTAGTATATGATTATAATGAAATATATTGTACTATGAGAAATGACAAACTAGAGAATTTCAGAACAAAACTGTAAAAACAAAGAAAAGTGAACAGAACCAGGAGAATATTGTAAAAAGTAGCAGCAATATTGTATGATGAAGAATTGTGAATGGCATGACTATTCCCAAGAATAAAGTGATTCAAGACAATCCCAAAAGATTCATGATAAAAAATGCTATCAGTGTTCAGAGACAGAACAGTTGTTCTCTGAATCCACACTGAAGCATACTATTTTCTCTTTCTTTTTATTCCTTTCTTTCTTTCTAATTTTGTCTTCCTTCCTTTTATCATTTCTTTCTTTCTTTTCTCTTTTCCTTTCTTCCTCTTCTTTTTTCTTTGTCTCTTCCTTCCTTCCTGTTTGGTTGTCTTTTTGTACAAAATGACTAATAAAGAAATGTTTTGGGGTGGCTAGGTGGCACAGTGGATAGAGCACTGGCCCTGGAGTCAGGATGACCTGAGTTTAAATCTGACCTCATTCACTTAACAATGACCTAGCTGTGTGGCCTTGGGCAAACCACTTAACCCCATTGCCTTGCAAAAAAACCTAAAAAAAAAAAAGAAATGTTTTACATGACTGCCCATGTATAACATATATAAGATTTCTTATCATCTCAGAGATGGGTTAGGAGGGGTAGAGGATAAAAATTGGTATTAAAAATTTAAATACAATAGCATTAACAAATATTAAAAATTTATTTGGTGGAAAATAAAATATTTTTGAAAATTTAAAAGGGGAAGGGGACAGCAGAGGATTAGATAGTGTCATGGAAGCAACGAACATTAACTTGGACAGACTTTGAGAAATAGAGGGGGGGAAAGAAGAGCCTGGCATGCTAGGGTTGATAGGGTCACACAGAGCCAAACATTACTAAACAACAACAAAAAAAGATGACTAAAGTTATAAATCTGGGTGACTAGATGGATCGTGTTAGTCTCAACAGAAATAGTAAATTTCAAGGAAGGACAGATTTAGAAATGTTGGTCATAGGAGGTTGAGAAGCTAGTGGAAGTTATATGTCCATTAGGCAGTTGACAATATAAGACTTGGTATATGGGTTTGGGAATTGCCTATGCAGAGTGAATATTTAAGTCTATTTCTTATTTTCATTTTACTTCCTGCTTCCAAAGGAGAGAGAATTGTATAGCAGAAAGAATTGGAGAAGAACTGGAGTGAAATATGGAGGAGGAAACTGTGAAGGTCATTTGCAGATCCTTGGAATTGTGAAGAAGGTCAGATATTGAAAATGGGAAGGAGAAAATCCGGAAGAATTTGAGGGGAAAAGGAAAAGAAAGAGAAGGGCTTAATCTGAAAGAAGAAAAGAATTTCAGAGAACAGTCTAAGAAAAGGAATCATGAAGGAGAAGAGAAGACTGTTTAAGTAAGAAAATGTAAGCAAAACCAATTAGTAATTGGTTAGTGAGAGTGGGGAAAAGAATTCAGTTGTGACCATCAGGATGTTGAGGTAAGGAAGAGGATGATGAGGTTTTAATGAGGTGCCAACAAAGTGAAACCTTAGCCACTCTCCAGAGTTTGAAAAACAAGGACTAAGTATCTCATTCTTAGTAAGTATAGAGTGTGGAGAAAATTTTTATTCCTGCACTGCATGTGTAAGCCTTGACATTATCACAGTTAAATAATTACTAGATATGATTTACCAATATAGGCTTGTGTCCTAATTAGTGATGGTGAAGAGGGAACACTCTACAAAGTATTGTCTATGACTATGAAGTCCTACTCCAGAGATCAGAGACTATAAGGTCACAAGAGATGCATTATCATTAATCAACTAGGTACTAAGCATTAATTAAATACTTACATGCACCAGGTAAGGTACTAAGTATTGGGGATACATGGAAAGGCAAAAAACAAACAAAAAAATTCAACACTGGGAGGTAAATACTATTCTTATTCCCCATTTACAGGTGAGGAACTAAGGAAGAAAATAGTTAAGTATTACAGAGCTAGTGTCTGAATTTGAACTCAGGTCTTCCTGATGCCAGGCTTATCATTCTAATCACTGTACCAACTAGATACCATGGTCATGTCATAGTATGCCAAAAGACCGCTCTTGGAGTCCATTCAACACTTAATGTTTGTCCTTCATTCTTTGTTTTGTAAAAGAAAGATTTTATTTATTTATTCATTCATTCATTCATTCTTTTATTTATTTATTTGTTTGTTTGTTTGTTTGTTTATTCTTGAAGAAGACCACAATATCAGGGAGGTAATGCCTTGAAAACCTCCAATGGCCTCCTTTCTTTCTACCCCCTCTGCAAAAGTCCAATTTTGTTACCCATTCCTAGTCTAATATTATAATGGGCATGATCAAGGAGAAAAGTTCCCAGGATATCATTTCCCATGGTATTCAGGGCATCCAAAGATCATACATTTGGGGAAAAATTTTCTTGACTACATTTCTCAGTATTTCTAAGAAGGTTACAAAATGGTGGAGTTACCTGGCAAAGATTGATGGGGAATATGCTGAAAGTCAAAAAATATTTTAAAAAGTGATGCTACCAGAGCATGGGTATGAGAAGGAAAGGGAGGCAAGCTGTAGACTAAAATTAGATAAGGGAGATGTAGGGAGAACAGCTCTAAACACAGGTAATTGTGACGTGTAAAAAGTTTGAGAAACAGTTTTTGTGTAATTAATCATTTTGTTAATCATGCTACTTTTATAATTAATAAAAGAGTCAGTGGAACTCTTGAATGTCAAGAGATCCCTCTTGGAGTCCATTCAACACTTAATGTTTGTCCTTCAATCGTTTTTTCTTAAAAAGAAAGATTTTATTTATTTTGAGTTTTACAATTTTCCCTCTATTCTTGCTTCCCTTTCCCCCACCCCCCACAGAAGGCATTTTGCTAGTATTTGCATTGTTTTCATGGTATACATTGATCTCAGTTGAATGTGATGAGAGAGAAATCATATCCTTAAGGAAGAAACATAAAGTATAAAAGATAACAACATTACATAATAAGATAACCTGTTTTTTCCTAAATAGAAGGTAATAATCTTTGATTTTTGTAAAAACTCCACAACTCCCTCTATGGATACAGATGGTATTCTCCATCACAGATAGCCCAAAATTGTCCCTGATAGTTGCACTGATGGAATGAGCAAGTCCATTAAAGTAGATCATCACCCCCATGTGGCTGTTAGGGTGTACAGTGTTTTTCTGGTTCTGCTCATCTCACTCAGCAACAATTCATGCAAATCCCACCAGGCTTCCCTGAAATCCCTTCCCTCCTGGTTTCTAATAGAACAATAGTGTTCCATGACATACATATACCACAGTTTGTTAAGCCATTCCTCAATTGAAGGACATTTACTTGATTTTCAATTCTTTGCCACCACAAACAGGGCTGCTAGAAATATTTTTGTACAAGTAATGTTTTTACCCTTTTTCATCATCTCCTCAGGGTATAGACTCAGTAGTGGTATTGCTGGGTCAAAGGGTATGCACATTTTTATTGCCCTTTGGGTGTAGTTCCAAATAGCTCTCCAGAAGGGTTGGATGAGTTCACAGCTCCATCAACAGTGTAATAGTGTCCCAGATTTCCCACAACCCTTCCAAAAATGATCAATATCTTTTCTGGTCATATTGGCCAATCTGAGAGGTGTGAGGTGGTACCTCAGAGAAGCTTTAATTTGCATCTCGCTAATAATTAATGATTTAGAGCATTAATTTCTTATGGCTATGGATTGCTTTGATCCCCTCATCTGTAAATTGCCTTTGCATATCCTTTGACCATTTGTCAACTGGGGAATGGCATTTTGTTTTAAAAATATGACTCAGTTCTCTGTATATTTTAGAAATGAATCCTTTGTCAGAATCATTAGTGACAAAGATTGTTTCCCAATTTACTACATTTCTTTTGATCTTGGTTACATTGGTTTTATCTGTGCAAAAGCTTTTTAATCTAATTGGTTTTTGGTGATGTTCTCCAACTCTTCCTTAGTCAAACTGCTCCCCTTTCCATAGATCTGACAGGTAGACTAATCCTTGATCTTCTAATTTGCTTATAGTATTTTTTTTTTATGTCTAAGTCCTGTAACCATTTGGATCTTATCTTGGTAAAGGGTGTTAGGTGTTGGTCTAATCTAAGTTTCTTCCATACTAACTTCCAATTATCCCAGCAGTTTTTATCAAAGAGAGAGTTTTTATCCCAATGGCCAGACTCTTTGGGTTTATCAAACAGCAGATTACTATAATCATCTCCTGCTTTTACCCCTAGTCTATTCCACTGATCCACCATTCTATTTCTTAGCTAATACCAAACAGTTTTGATGACTAATGCTTTATAATATAATTTTAGTTCAGGTAGGGCTAAGCCACCTTCTTTTGCACTTTTTTTCATTAAGCTCCTGGAAATTCTTGACTTTTTATTTCTCCATATGAATTAACTTCCAATTTTTTCTAACTCATTTAAGTAAGTTTTTGTAATTTTGATTGGTAGGGCACTAAACAGATAGTTTAGTTTTGGTAGAATTGTCATTTTTATTATATTAGCTCTGCCTATCCATGAGCAGTTGATATTTGCCCAGTTATTTAAATCTGATTTAATTTGTGTGAGAAGTGTTTTATAATTGTTTGCAAAAAGATTCTGAGTCTGTTTTGGCAAATAGACTCCCAAGTATTTTATATTGTCTGAGGTTACTTTGAATGGGATTTCTCTTTCTAGCTCTTCCTGCTGTATCTTGCTAGACATATATAGAAAAGTTGAGGATTGATGTGGGTTTATTTTATAACCTGCAACTTTGCTAAAATTGCTAATTGTTTCCAGTAGTTTTTTGGATGATTTCTTGGGATTCTCTAGGTAGACCATCACGTCATCTGCAAAGAGTGAGAGTTTTGTCTTTTCCTTCCCAATTCTAATTGCTGATGCTAACATTTCTAATACAATATTGAATAGTAGTGGTGATAATGGGCACCCCTGTTTCACCCCTGATCTTATTGGGAATGCCTCTAGCCTCTCTCCATTGAATATAATGCTTGTTGATGGTTTCAGATAGATACTGCTAATTATTTTAAGGAACAGTCCATTTATTCCTACACTCTCTAGTGTTTTTAATAGGAATGGATGCTATATGTTGTCAAAAGCTTTTTCAGCATCTATTGATATGATCATATGATTTCTGATGGGTTTTGTTGATATAATTGAGTATACTAACAGTTTTCCTAATATTGAACCAACCCTGAATTCCTGGAATAAATCCTACCTGATCATAATGTAGTATCCTAGTGATAACTTGTTGTAATTGTTTTGCTAAGATTTTATTTAGGATTTTTGCATCTATATTCATCAGGGAAATAGGTCTATAATTTTCTTTCTCTGTTTTTAACTCTTCCTGGTTTAGGTAACAGCACCATATTGGTTTCATCAAAAGAGTTAGGCAGAGTTCCATCTTTCCCTATTTTTCCAAAGAGTTTATATAGAATTGGAACCAATTGTTCCTTAAATGTTTGGTAGAATTCACTTGTGAATCCATCAGGCCCTGGAGATTTTTTTTTAGGGAGTTCAATAATTGCTTGTTGAATTTCTTTTTCTGAGATAGGGTTGTTTAGGTATTTAATCTCTTCTTCATTTAACCCAGGCAACTTCTATTTTTGTAAATATTCATCCATTTCACTTAGATTATCAAATTTATTGGCATAGAGTTGGGCAAAATAATTTCAATTTATTACTTTAATTTCCTCCTCATTGGTGGTGAGTTCACCTTTTTCATTTATGATACTAGCAATTTGGTTTTCTTCTTTTTTTTAAATCAAATTGACCAGAGGTTTATCAATTTTATTGGTTTTTTCATAATACCAATTTTTGTTTTTATTTATTAATTCAATAGTTTTTTTGCTTTTGTTTTTATTAATTTCTCCTTTAAATTTTAGAATTTCTAATTTAGTATTTAATTGGGGATTTTTGGTTTGTTCTTTCTCTATTTTTTTAGTTGCATGTTTAGTTCATTGATTTCCTCTTTCTTCAATTTATTCATGTAAGCATTTAGAGCTATAATATATCCCCTGAGAGTCACTTTGAATGAATCCCATGGGTTTTGGTATGTTGCTTCATTATTATCATTATCTAGGATAAAATGGTTAATTCTTTCTATAATTTGTTTTTTGGCCCACTCATTTTTTAAAATGAGGTTATTCAGTTTCCAATTTGTTCTGGGTCTATATCTCCTTGGCCCAGTATTGCATATGACTTTTATTGCATTGTGATCTGAGAAAAATGTATTCACTATTTCTGTCTTTCTGCAGTGGATCATTAGGTTTTTATGTCCTAGTACATGGTCAATTTTTGTATAAGTTCCATGTACTGCAGAGAAAAAGGTATATTCCTTTCTATCCCCATTCAGTTTGCTCCATAAGTCTACCATATCTAATTTTTCTAATAATCTATTTACCTCCTTAACTTCTTTCTTGTTTATTTTATGATTCGATTTATGTAGATCTGATAGCAGGAGGTTGAGGTCTCCCACTAGTAGAGTTTTGCTGTCTATGTCTTCCTGTAGTTCTTTCAGCTTCTCCTCCTCTAAGAATTTGGGTGCTGTCCCACTGGGTGCATATATATTCAATATTGAAATGACTTTATTGTCTATGGTACCTTTTAGAAGGATAAAGTTTCCTTCCTTATCTTTTTTAACGCTATCTATTTTTGCTGCTGCTTTGTCCGAGATAAGGATTGCTACCCCTGCTTTTTTTTACTTCAGCTGAAGCAAAATATATTTTGCTCCAACCTTTTACCTTTACTCTATATGTATCTCTCTGCTTCAAATGAGTTAATCGTAAGCAGCATATTGTAGGATTCTGGTATTTAATCCACTCTAGTATTCGCTTACGTTTTAAGGGAGAGTTCAACCCATTCACATTCAAGGTTATGGTTACTAATTCTTTATTGCCCTCTGTGTTATCTTCCCTCCATTTGTATTTTCCCCCCTTTCTTCCCCCTTTATCCATATTCCCCAGTATTTTGTTTCTGAATACCACACCTTCAGTGTGTTTGCCCTCCTATATCACACCTCCCCTTTCTTTCCCCTTTCCCTCTTTCCCTTTTCCCTTCCCTTCCTTTTGTTCTTTCCCCTTCCCTCCCACTCCCCTTCCCTTTCTCCATCCCCCCTCCCCTTTTCCCCTTTTAATACTTGAAAGGTTAGATGTTTTATGAGTTAACTGAGTATGTGTAGGTTGACTTTAAGCCAAGTCTGATGAGAAAAAGATTCAGGTGTTTCTCCTCTGCTCCCTTCTTCACCTCTATTACCATTGGGGTTTTTTTTTGTACCTCTTAGTGCAATGATATTTACCCCATTCAATCCCCTCCCTCCTCCCATCTCTTTCCTGTCCCCCTTTTTAAGGAGGTAGTGTTTTTTAGATCATTCCATCTAAGTCATAGAAAATTCTGAGTATTTGTCCCTTCTAATTCAGTATATTCTATCAAATAGAGTCAAAATTCCTGAGAGTTATTAGGGTCTTTCTCCCAAGTGGGGTTAAAGCCAGTTATATCTCTTTAGATAGCAGTCTCATGGATAGGTCATGTATGTCCATCATTTCTGGCTAGGTATATTCTCTCTGTTAGAGTTACAATTCTCAAGATTTATGAGAATCTTTCCCCCCCCCCATGCTGGGATATAGCCAGTTTCAATTTACTGGATTGCATTTTTTTTCCTTTTACTGCCACCCCTTTTTTTTAACCTTTTCATGTGTCTCTTGAACCTCCTGTTTGATGTCCAAATTTTCTGTTCAGCTCTGGTCTTTTCATCAGAAATTTTTGGAATTCTTCCATTTCATTAAATGTCCAGCTTTTTCCCTGGAAGAGAAGTTCAGCTTTGCGAGAAAGTAGATTCTTGACTGCATTCCAAGCTCCCTTGCTCTTCAAAATATCTCATTCCAGGCCCTTTGATCCCTTAATGTTGATGCAGCCAGGTCCTGCGTGAACCTTACTATGGCTACTTGATATTTAAATTGTTTCTTTCTGGCTGCTTGTAGGATTTTCTCTTTTATCTGATAGTTCTGGAATTTGGCCACAACATTCCTTGGTGTTTTCATTTTAGGATCTTTTTCTTCTGGGGATCGATGTACTCTTTCAATAACTACTGTGCCCTCTGATTCCATGATATCAGGGCAGTTTTCCATCGCTAGATCCTGTAATATTAAGTCCAGGATTTTTTTCTCTTCAATGTTTTCAGGAAGTCCTATAATTTTCAGGTTGCCCCTTCTCGATCTATTCTCGAGGTCAGTGGTTTTGTTGATGAGGTATTTTACATTTGCTTCTATTTTTTTCTATTTTTTGATTTTGTTTAACTGACTCTTGTTGTCTCATGGAGTCATTAGTTTCTGTAGACTCCATTCTTTTTTAGGGGGGAGGAGTTTTCTTCATTAACCTTTTGCAACTCCTTTTCCAATTGGTCAATTCTACTTTTGAAAGAGCTTTCCATTTGACCCATTGAGGTTTTGAGATAATTAATTTCTTTTTACATTTGCCCATTTGAAGATCTGAGAGATTTATTCTCATTTTGTATTTGTCCAATTGTACTTTCTAAGGTTTTTGTTTTCTTGTTGCAAGGTATTAATTGTCTCTCCCAAATTTTTAAGCTCCTTCCTTATTTCTCCAAGGAAGTGTTTCTATGCTGAAGACCTGATTGTATTCTCCTCAGACGTTCCAGGTCTCTCTGAGTTAGGGTCTTTCCCTTCCAAGAATTTTTCTATGGATCCACCTTTCCACTGACTTTTCTCCATTTTGCTAAGACCTGAGTTGTGGATGGGCTGGTTCACAGGGGCTTCGGAACTCTAAAGGCTTTACTCACTGAGTGCGGTTTCTCTGGCTGTCCAGTAGGAGGTGCTGGTTGCTTTCTCTGGAGTGTCTGTGACCTTGGTTGAGGCCTTCTCCCTTTGCCTGAAGGGAGGAGTTGGAGCTATTGAATTCTTTTGCCTTCAGTCAATGGTGGGCTTTACCCTGGCCTGAGGTCATTCCTCAGCTGGGCTGGTTCTTCTGCTCACACACCTGGGACTGAGGCAGAAGTAGTTTGTATTTGTTTGTTAGGGAAGAAGTCTGAGTTGTAATGGGACTCAGACCAGAGGAGCCCAGAACTGGTGTCCGAAGCTATCCTGCTCCAGAACTCTCCCCCAGCCCTGTCGTGTATCTCCCCAGGGGGACAGCTCCAACACCAGTACCTCAGCTCCTACCAGTCCAGTCCCACCCTGATCCAGCAGGTCTGGCTCTCGGGCCCTCAGACTTCTGGCTCCAATTCAGTTGATAATCTGGCTGATCCCAGGCTGATCCTCCCTCTGAGCCCAGACTTACCCGCCCAAATTTGGCCAAAGCTGCTGCTGGAGACAAATTCCGAGGTAGATGTTCTTTCTCCTGGCTTTTCTTTCTGGGTTATGTGGGTCGGATTTCTGTTAAGAGGTTTGTTTCATGTGATAGATGGGGAAGAGATCAGGAGACTTTAGAACTGTGCCAGTCTTCTCTCCACCATCTTGGCTGGAAGTTGGTGAGCTTATTCTAATGAAGGTCTGGGGACATAATTCTGATCATGCAACCTTGGTTAAAGAGGTCTACTTCATAGACCTATCTGAGTAAAACACAATAGTCTAGAATCTATCAATTCACCTAAACAAAAATTTCTTTATCTTTTGAACAGATCTCTCACCATCATCCCCATGCTTCATAGTTTGCTTGAATAATCTACAGGGGCTGATTTCTAAATGATCAAGTAGAAAGGGGGAAAAACCTTGGTCCTAATTCAGTAATTGACTATTAGTATAAGAGAGGAAAAATCATTTCTCTCCAAATCTTGCAGAATTGTTACAACCCCAGAGCTAGAGAGGCTACAATACATTTAAGGATGTTCCTCAGAATGAGCCTTTCCTAGTCCCTGGGCCATGGGCAGCTAGGTGGCACAATGGATACAGTTCCAGACCTAGAGTCAGGAAGACTCATCTTCCTGAGTTCAAATTTGGCCTCAGACACATACTAGCTGTGTGGGACCCTGGGCAAGTCATTTAACCCTATTTACCATAGTTTCCTCATCTGTAAAAATAAGCTGGAAAAAGAAATGTCAAATGACTATAGTATCTTTTCCAAGAAAAGACCAAATGGAGTCAGAAGAAGTTGGCCATGACTGATAATACCTGAACTACAACAGACTCTATTGGGACTGATTACAGTCCCTTGCAGTTTATTTTGTTGTTATTTTTTTTTAAGGTTTTTGCAAGGCAAATTGGGTTAAGTGGCTTGCCTAAGGCCACACAACTAGGTAATTAAGTGTCTGCCACCCGATTTGAACCCAGGTACTCCTGACTCCAGGGCCGGTGCTTTATCCACTGCACCACCTAGCCACCCCCACTCCCTTGCAGTTTATAACAGGTTGCATCCATCTATTTATTGGGACAAATAATGACTTTACTCCTTCATCCCATTTTATTATCTACATTGTTTTATATCTTAACTCTTTTTTGCTATTTGATTTTTAGTTAGAACAATCTATAAATAAATAGAAGGTATTACAGTAGTAGGGACTTAGGCTGTAATTTGCATAACTGATTACTCCTCCCCCTTCCAATTCCACACAGAGTCTGGGGAAAGTTTCAAAAGACTCTGGAACTAGAGTCCCATTCAATTAATTGTTTCAAGGGAAATATCTACCTAATAAATTCTCACTTGGTCTTCTCAGCTCCAGTTTCTCTCTTCTTCGGACCTTTTTTGTTTTTTAGTTTTTGCAAGGCAATGGGGTTAAGTGGCTTGCCCAAGGCCACATGGCTAGGTAATTATTAAGTGTCTGAGGCCAGATTTGATCTCAAGTACTCCTGACTCCAAGGCCAGTGCTCTATCCATTGTGCCACCTAGCTGCCCCCGTACCATTTTTCTAATTGATTCATAGTGAAAATTTATACCTGAAAGAGTTCCTACCTATATCACTGCTTCTCAAACATTCAGTGGCTTCACATTACCTACCATAATTAAGATTCAGTCTCCAAGCTTACCATCCAAAGCCCTTGCCTCTATACAAATCAACTCTAATCCAACTTTAATGGCTTTCATTCACTCAATGTTCTTTCAAACTAGATCACCAGACTTGTCCTGCCCCTCTTCCCTCTCCCAGTTTTTGAACATTCTCTTCTTATTCCTGGAATTAACTAACTTCCATTTTTTTTTATAAAATCATAGGCTATTCAGAGTTGAGAGGTATGTCAGAAACCATTTAATAAAATCCAGACGAGAGAAAAAAGTTGAAATCCTCTAAAGTGTAGCTGAAGGAATAGGATGAAAAGATAATGAGGAAAAACAGGAAGGAAGAAAGCACACAACAAATAATTATAGCTTAGTATGGGAGTGGGATGAATTCACCCATAAAATAGAAACTGATAGCAGATTAAAAATTTGAATTCAACAATATGTTATTTTCAGGAAATGATTTTAAGTAAGAGATATGCACAAAGAGAAAATAAAGACCAGGAATAGAACTTATTATGTTAAAAAAAAAAGTAGGAGTAAACGTAGTTGAAAGAAAATCATGATCTCAGACAAAATTAAAGCTAAAAAATTTTAATCAAAAGAGATAAATAGAGAAGCTAGACCATGCATTATTATTCAATATTCTTTTAAACAATTTAAAAATAACTAGACTATATAAAATATTTGAGAGTATATCTGCCAAAACAGACACAGGAACTAGATGAACATTAGCATAAAACATTTTTTATGCAAATAAAGTCAGATGTAAATGATTGAAGTAATATTTATGGGTAAGTAAATCCAATATAACAAAAAAATGACAATTTGATCCAATTTATTCACTTAAAGCCAGTGCAATAAAATTACTAAAACATTATATTACTGAATTATAAAAATAATAACGAAGTTCATTAGGAAGGACAAGAAAGTCAGGAACTTCAAAGAAACCAAGGGGAAAAAAAGGGTATAAGGAAGCAGATTCAGTTGAATCAGACCTTAAATTATAAAGTAGGAGCATTATTAAAGTATAAAATGGATAATTTTGATTACTTAAAATTAAAATTTTCTTGTATAATGCAGTCAGAAACATAAGGAATGAAGAAAATTCAGGGAAAACTTTCAGATAATCTCTCAGATGAGATGTGATTGAGTTGGAATATTGCTGTAATGTAAGAAAGTATGAGCTGGTCAATTTAGAAAAAGCATGGGAAGATTTAGGCTTATAAAGGAAGATGCTATCTAGTTTCTGAGAAACAGATGATTAGAAAATAAGTACAGTGAAATCTTACATAAGTGAATGTGTATGTATGTGTATATATTTATATGTTTATGTTATATATGTGTGTGTGTGTGTGTGTGTGTGTGTGTGTTATTCAACCTATAGGGAGGGAGGAAAGAAGGGAGGAAGGAAAATAAATCAAAAAGTGTAAGGTAAAAGAACAAATGAAAACCTACAAGGAAGCAAAAAAAAGTTGGGCAGCTTTGAAAACAATGTGTATTATTACATAAACTTTCTTTAAACAGAAATTTATAGTATTTAATTAGAACCTGAACTCAAATCTAGGCTTATATAAGTGTGTTATGCTGGGCAAGTCATTTAACTCCAATGACCTCAAAAAAAAAAAGAAGAATACATGAAAAGGAGTAAGATGTAAGAAGATTGGGATAGGTTGTGAAAGACTTTGTGAAGGTCTAGCAGACACAAAAGTTCTCACTTGTGAAGTTCAAGGGAAGAGTTTTCTTTTTTTTAATTTTTTTCTTTTTTTTTGCAAGACAATGGGGTTAAGTGACTTGCCCAAGGCCACACAGCTAGGTAATTATTAAGTGTCTGAGACTGAATTTGAACACAAGTTCTCCTGACTCCACAGCCTATCTCTATCCATTGAGCTACCTAGTTGCCTCCAAGGGAAGAGTTTTCATATGTGAGGGGACCATGTGCAAAAGTTTTTAGGATGGGGCGGCTAGGTGGCGTAGTGGATAAAGCACCGGCCCTGGAGTCAGGAGTACCTGGGTTCAAATCCCATCTCAGACATTTAATAATTACCTAGCTGTGTGGCCTTGGGCAAGCCACTTAGCCCCATTTGCCTTGCAAAAAAAAAAACAACTTAAAAAAAAGTTTTTAGGAGAATATGTTTTAGGGCTTTAAACACATCCAAAGTTTCTCCCCACTTGAGTCTATTTTTAAAGACAAGTGCCATGAGATAGAGGCTATGGTGAACAATAAAGATGAAAAAGACAGTGAGTGTGTCTGGCAGTGGAATGGTCACTTTTCCAGAGTTAAGGAGGCTTGCAAAAAGGAGTTCTGCAGAGGACAGTGATAGGGAGCAGCAAATGATTAAACCTTCTGAGAGAGGCAGAAGGTGACTGTTTGAAATCCTATACAGAAAGTCCATGGAGGAGAACACCAAATGGAGGTGCAAACTCCAACTGTCACCTGTCATAGTCCTACCCAAGGAAGGGCTGTAGATCTTTGAGCTATTATTCTCTGAGAGAGTGTTGCCCATTGGTGCATGTAACAATTGTTCAAGGACTTGGAGGCAAGTCCTCTTTTCTCTTAACACAAATAAAAAAGAATGTGTTTGAACCCATTTGCTTGTAAAGGGAATTTAGTGACTAGGCCCCCTCCCTTTTTTTTGCACACGAAACTAAAAATCTATTATGTACAACTTGTTATTCCTTTTAAATATATAAAAAAGTTATCATGAAAATTTTCTTTTTTTGTGCCCCATTTTTCTTCCCTCCTCCCTTATCCTAAGAAAGCTACCATTAGATCCTATTATGTATGTATGTTTGCATTTATGCATATATACATATGAATATATATATGTAAATAGATATTCATCATTTCTCTGGATGCAATTAGTATCTTACTTCATATGCCCTTATTATTGATTTGGTCATTTATAATAGCAAAAATTACGTATTCCCTCAAAGTTGTTCTTAAAACAATATTGGTGTTACTGTATATAGTGTTTTCTTGGTTCTTTTCATTTTACTCTCCATTACTTTGTACAAGTCTGCCATTTTTTTCTAAGATCATTGAGTACATCATTTCTTATAACACAATAGTATTCCATCAAAATCATATTCTACAGGGGCGGCTAGGTGGCGTCGGGGCGGCTAGGTGACGTAGTGGATAAAGCACCGGCCTTGGAGTCAGGAGTACCTGGGTTCAAATCTGGTCTCAGACGCTTAATAATTACCTAGCTGGGTGGCCTTGGGCCCCATTTGCCTTGCAAAAAAAAACTAAAAAAAAAATCATATTCTATAATTTGTTCAACCAGCCTCCAATTGATGAGTTTCTCTACAATAAAAACTAGTGAGTACCCTTTATAGAGAAAGGGAGTTAATAGGGATGGGCTCTGTCAGATTCTGAAGTTCTCAGGGCATCTTGAAGAGGGCAGTGACTCAGAAATTAGAAGTACTCTAAAAGAATAGCCCAAATTTTCACATCAAAAGGGAGCCACAGGTTCAAACATATTGATTTTCATGCAGTAGGCAATTAATGAGTTGTTGAATTGAAATTATTTAAAATAACTTGAATCCCATCCCTGTCCTCTTTTTTTAAAACTAAATAGTTGATAAATGAATTACTGACACTACCTGAACCCAAAGGAATAAATTTCTAATGGCAGAATTTCTGGAATGATGACATCTAAATGAAACAGAGCAGTGAAATATTCCTATCATATATATCTATATCTATCTATCTATCTATCTATAGATATATATATATATATATATATGGAATATATATGGAATATATATATTTCCTCTCCACCTGCTCCTTCTCCCTATTCCCTCTCCACTTCCTCTCCACCTCCTAAACTCAAAACCTTTCTATAGTGTATAGAATTTAGCTTCAGATCGAACTTCTGCTTCTTAAGTTTTATCAACCCTGGGCATTCCACTTGGGAATCTATTGAGAGAGTTGTCCAGCCTAAGTTTCACTTCATTTTAAGCATCTTTAAGATAAGCTTACACTATTTCCCTTTTCCTCTCTCCCCCCAAAAGCCCAGCTCACCATGGAAATACAGTAAAGTAGGGGAAAAAACCAAATGTTCTCATATTCTTTTATACCTGTTACCCAATTTTCCTCAGGTCATTTTGATTTCTCCTGAATAATGGAGAGGACACATCTTCCTGGTTTCTGCTGACTGAGGAGAAGTTTATTAAGATATACCTGGTTCAGGCCTCGACAATTTTGGATTCTATATTCTCCATGGTCTTCTGGATGATAAGCTGCTCTTTCCTTCTTGTGCTTTACTCCCAAACTTAATTTAAATTAAAAGGGGTACAATCTTAGAGTGTTAGAGCTCTGAGAGGTGATGCCAAGATGGTGGATAAAGACAGAACAGCTGAGTTCCACCCCCCCAAAAAAAGTTCAACACTCCTTCATAAGAATCTAGAAAATGTACCAGACTAAGTTCTGATCAAGAAATCCAAGAAAAAAAGGTAATATTGAGTCATTCATTATTTCATGTCAAGTCAGCATTGAGAGATGGACATAGGAGGTCTTTGGACATTGGAGGCCAGATCTAGTTAGGAAAAACCTGGCAGAGCATTCCATCACAATGAGAGGTTTACATTAAAGCAAAAAGAAGTCTCAGACCCACACAGAGGAGTCTGATCTTGTATCTGTTTCAGGAATAGGTGCCAAAAGACAGCTTTGTTGTTCGCTGCCCAATTCTGGGGTACAGATTCAGAGCAGACTAAAGAGGATACCTGTACTTAGGAGAAGCATTCCAGACTGACGACTAATAGTGGCCCTAGAGATATACTAAGCAAGGAACAAGTTCAGAAGCTAGCATAAGTAGTTTTGCAACTAAAACCTACAGTCAAATAAGGTAGGAATTCCAGATCAAAGGGAAACCTGCAGTTTTATTACTCTGAACAAGCAGAGTTTTTCAAGTTACTGATACTCCTTGGTAGCATTCTACTGGAATTCCACAGCGTTTGGAATTAACCACAGATGTGCTGCCCAGAACCAAACCCAAGTCAGAAACCTACATAGTTCAGACAAGGAAGGTAGCAATCACACTTTGCTCTGAATGACAT
Source organism: Macrotis lagotis (assembly GCF_037893015.1). Lineage (NCBI taxonomy): Eukaryota > Metazoa > Chordata > Mammalia > Peramelemorphia > Peramelidae > Macrotis > Macrotis lagotis. The sequence goes on from NC_133666.1 coordinate 306,674,933, forward strand.
CACTTTGGGAACACTACAATTTTGAAGATCTAGTCTGAGCTGTCTCTAATATTCTGGAATACCATAGCGCTTGATCCCTCAAGATAGCAACATTGCCAGCCCTAGAAGACACAAGCTTACCCCCCCAGTCCCTCCAGAAGTGCACAGAGACTGGTCCTAACATAAAGTATGAAGTCAGGAAGTAATCTGAAAGAATGATAAAACAAATATGCTACCACAAAAAGCTATTATGGTATCTATCACATATCTTCAAGAAACAAATCAAGATGAAGAAAATGACTCCAAAATATCTATAAGTGAAACTTCAAATAAAAACATATCTTAGGCACAAGTTCAACCAAAAGTCCTAAAATAAATGAATATGCATCATTTAAAGAAAAGAAAATTGGAAAAAATAAGTGCTAAGGATGAAAGAATTGGAAATAAAATTAGCAGGTTGGTATAGGCAATATAAATCCTTACCTAAGCAACAAACTCCCTGAAAATTACAATGAACAGCACAGAAGCTAATGACTTCTTGAAATAACATGAAATATCCAAACAAAGTTAAAAGACTGAGAAAAGAAGAAGAAAAGGTAATTTTCCTCATAGTAAAAACAACTGAGAAAAACATAATAAGGAGAGATAATTTAAGAATCACTGGTCTATGGGGCACAGTGGAGAGAGCACAGGTCCTGGAGTCAGAAGGTCCTGAGTTCAAATGTGTCCTCAGACATTTAATAATTATCTAGCTTTATGACCTTGGGCAAGTCACTTAACCACCCATTGCCTTGCCAAAAAAAAAAAAAAAGAATCATTGGTCTATTTGCCGAAAATCATAACAGTAAGCAAAAAAGAAAAAAATAGTCTAGAGATCATATTTCAAGAAATCATAAAAGAAAGCTGCTCATACCTCTTATAATCAGAGGATAAAGAAAAAAAAGTTTAAAACTGCAATCCTCCAGTTATCTTCTGAAAGAAATCCAAAAGAGGGCCAACTAGGTGGCACAATGGATAAAGTGCTGGCCCTGGAATCAGGAGAACCAGTGTTCAAATCCAGACTCAACTTAATAATTATCTAGTTGTATGACCTTAGGCAAGTCACTTAACCTCGATGCCTTGCAAAAAAAGAAAAAAAAGAAACTCAAAATGAAAATTTCTAGAAACAATATAGTCAAAATCCAGAGTTTTCAGATTAAAGAAAAAATATGCATTTCTAATGATGAAGAGATATTTCCTAGGATAGTTGTCTATTCCTTTGATGGTTCTAAGGAGACACCTCAGTGTTTCCTTTGCCCACCAAGAAAAAGCAAAGAAAGTTGAAAAAATTTTCAAAGAAGGAAGTAGGTCCTTCTTTCTATTTTCTTGACTACTGGGGAATGGGGGTGCAAGGCAATTGGGGTTAAGTGACTTGCTCAGGTTCACACAGTAACAGTCTGAAGTTAAATTTGAATTCAAGTACTCCTGACTCCATGGACATTACTCTTTGTACTGTTGCCCAACTTAACCATGTTTTTTCTAGTGAAGGCTTTCTCTCATGTGCTTCTGAGAATTTGATTTACTGTCTCCCAATTAATCAGATTGATTTTAACAAAAAAATATTTATTTTCCAAATCATATAGTTTTACAGTCAGTTTATCTCTTATCTAAATCATTTCTTTAAGAGGAAAAACCATTTCTTTTCTTTATGACCTTTTAAAAAGCTTTGGAATATTTGTTTTTTAGAATATAGTTGTCTAGAATTGGGGAATCTGGTGACAGGGTTATAATGTTGGACTCCTGTTCTTATTTATCTTTGCCAAGTCAAACTTGGAGCTGCAGTAGTCTGTTCTAAACTTGTAACTTCAGAAACTCTCTTTTAGTCCAAAGTCAGAAGATAGTTTAAGGCTTTTTTCCAGGTAAGCTAAGTTTACAGTGGCAGGAGAAAAATCTTTTTGAGCTTAAGAAAGAATCACTTCATCAGTTAAATGGGACTGGAATAGAAGATTTCTAAAGCCCATCCCACCTTGAATAAATTAAGGGGTCCCATTTAAAAAATGAGTTATCTTGGTAGCCAAAGTCATGTGACATCTTAAGGAGGGTAAGAATCATAAGTTTAAATGGTAAGCATCTGGTAACACATTTCAAGAACCCATTTAGAAATATAATCTCCCATATTTCACAAGATTTCCCCAGATGTTGGGACTCTGTTTACTCCGATATAGCTAGGGAACACTGCTGGCAAACCTAGCAGATGCCACACAGACAGAAGGAGACTTGGGAACAATATGGTAGTGCCGAATGATTGAATTGTGGGTGCACCCTAGAAATAAAATTGATAATGAAAGAGAAGGGAAGGTACCATAGACAAGTGCCCCAGCTTTGACAAGGCTAAGCTCTGATCCTAAGCATTTTGGCATATGTAAGCCTTTATTGAACCCATCCACACGAATCCTCTGGCTCTTACTGCTTTCTTCACCTTAATCTAGGACTGGGGTTCTTCTTAATTCCACTCTCATTTACACCACCAGTGAAACCTGGACAATTATTTCTGGGCTATTCTCCAAAGAAGTCTTAGTTTCTGGATTAAATCCAGAGATTAAGTTCAGTGGAATATTAAGGGGTGAATCAGATTCTTCCTGACTCCCTGCCCCCCCAAACTAGGGTGGAGATGTTTAGGTGTCTGCCCATTCCCATGCTTCCCAACCTCCCCACCTCCACAGTTTTCCAGCAATGTAATAAACTATTTTATGAGATAATAAATAATCCAAACTCACAAATCTCTTTTTTTCAGAGCCTCTGTTGCTTTGAAATGATTCACTATGATGAGAATATTTTTATATCTATTTTCAGAGTTCTGTTCCTAATAATAATAATAATAATAATAATAACTAATATTTATATAGCACCCACTATGAGCCAGCAACTGTGCTAAATCCTTTAAAGTAAAGGAATTCACTTAAGCCTCACATCAGCCTTGAATATAGATGCTATTTTTATATATCTATATTTTATAGATGAGGAAACTGAGAAAAATAACAATTAAGTGACTTGCACAGTGTCACACAGCTAATGGGTACCTAAGACCAGATTTGCATTTAAGTTTGACTACCAACTTGGCAACCACCCACCTGTCAATAATTTTCATCTTTTAAAAGTTTTATTTTTTCATGAATTGGAGAATAGTTAAACAAATTGCAACAAATGAATATAATGAAACATTACTGCACCATAAGAAATAATGATCAAGGAGACTTGGAGAAGCATAGGAAAACACATGAACTGATACAGAGTGAATTAAGCAGACCCAGAAAAAACATACATAATAAATATATTTATTTATGTTAAATATACAATAATACAAATCAAAACTCATTAAAGAAACCAAATGGAATGTTGTGTCATTATAGCTACTAATCTTCACTCAAGAGAATAGATGAGGAAAAAACTTCCATCTCTCCTTGGCAAAAGTGAGAAATAGACTGACTGTCCTGTCAGGCCCCAGTTGATTAACTGCTTTTCCTTTTTTCTTTCTTTCTTTCTTTCTTTGTTTTTTTCTTCCTTTCTCCTTCCCTCCCTTCTTCCTTCCCTTCTTTATTTCTTCCTTTCTTTTTATTTTTTCTTTCCTTCCTTCCTTCCTTCCTTCCTTCCTTCCTTCCTTCCTTCCTTCCTTCCTTCCTTCCTTCCTTCCTTCCTTCCTTCTTTTCTTCCTTCCTTGCTTTTATCATTTTCTATATAGCATGACTCCACCAAGACATTACTTTTAAGTTGAGTGCTCATCTCCACTACCTCTGGGCTGTTTCACAAAGGTCATTCCTGAAGTTTGTTTCTTGCTTATAGAGGTCTTAATGCTAGCCTGAAAGCAAATCCACTCCAGAGACTTGTTCCCCTGAACTTTAAAAATTTACAGAGTCAGAGTTTCCATATTATTCTCCTTTACTTAAAATGGAAAAGGACCAATGCCAAGACAGGTAAAGAATTGGAGTCATTTTCATAGAGAGAAGGTGGAGAAGTCCCAAAGTCTCTTGCTTAACATTATCTCTCTTTGACATCAGAGATCCACCAAGATCAAGCAGCCAAATTATAAATAGCTAGGATAAATTAGCTGAGGTTAACTAAGGTCTTTTGGAAGGGATTTCTAATTCTAGCAACACCACTAATATTTTTTAAAATGGTTAGCAGATTGGAACAAGTTACAGAATGACTATACATGCTCTAATGTCTCCATAAAGCATTTCCATTACATATTCATTATGGCTCTCCCAGAAACTGGCTTCCAATCCACTGGAGTCATTCAGCATAGATACTAGTCCCCATTAAATTTAATTATGCAAACAAATGCAGCTTGTATATAGAGCAAATTCTTTACCAACAGTTTGAAAGAAATCATTTATCAAATCACAAAGAATTTAATTAAAACAGAATAGCAAAGGAAAAAGTAAACAAAAATCAAGAACTAGATTCATTCTTTATTCTACCATCTAACATAAAGTGGTATTATTCCCTACTCTGGTGAAAGAAGGAATATTTTCCAGAAAACTCACAATCAAGACTTGGCTTGTCTACTCTCAAGTAGTGGTGTATTCCCAGTGTTCCACTCTGCTGCCAAAGCTGTTGTTTCATGCTTCTCTATTGGACTATTTCTACTGTATGTTACAGCTATCATTTTATGTGTCTTTTTCATGATCAGGCCTCTAAGTGATATGGTAGATAGATCACTGGGTCTGCAGTCAGCTAGACCTGAGATCAAATTCAGCCTCAGACACTTACTAGTTGAGTGATTGGGGCAAGGTATTTAAAGGTGTAAAAGGAAGATAATAACAGTTCCTACTTTCAAGAGTTGTCTTGGGAATCAAATCAGGTAATATATGTAAAGTGCTTATAGCACAATGTTTAAGACATAGTAGTATATTACCTGCAAACAGAAGATCCTGCATCAACACTCCCTCCACTTTGGTCTTGGCTTGAAGCCTTTTCAAGTTGAAGATTTTACCATCAGTACAGCAGCAGACCTTGAAGGTTTGTCAATACTTAGTGAAAGCACTGATAACATGACTGAAAAATCATGCTAAAAAAGCACTGGAGTAAGATAGCAGCTTTGTTTCACTCCATTGGTGACTGGGAAATCATGAAAGCATCATTCACTATCCAGAACCCAGGCAAGCATGCCATCACAGAATGGATGTACCATACTGATGAACCTGGACAGTTTTCCATAAACCCTCATAACTGATGGATCCAGAGGCCTTGGTCAGATCTCCAGATGTTGTATACAGATCTTTGTTCTGTTCCTGGCATTTTTCATGGAATCATCAGGCAGCAAACACCTTATTGACTATTCTTCTACCTTTCTAAAGCTACACTGGCTCTCAGGGAGGTGAACCTCTTCCGGTTGAAGTATCAGTCTATTGAGAAGGATTCTGGCAAGAATCTTACCAGTAATGACTAAAAGAGAAATACCCCTGTGATTGTCACAGAACAAGGTAATTTTTAGAAATGGACAATGGAGGCATCCTTGAGTTCTTGGGGGATAACCTCTTCATGCCATATAAACTGGAAAATTTCAGCCACTTTTTGGATAAGCAATAGACCCCTCAACTTATAGATCTCTGCTGGAATAGAATTAGCACCAGGTGCTTTGCCATATGAAAGGAGCCTAATGGCACATAAAATTTTACTTCTTCAGTTTTAACTTCAGCTAGGGACTGATTGACTTCAACTTGAGGTAAATGATCAATGCTTCTTCATTGATTGATGACAGTCTGTTAATAACAATATGGAAATTTTCAGTCTATCTCTCTAGGATATTGTCCCTATTGTTAATCAATGCAGCTCCATCAGCACTTGGTTGAGATGCACCATATGTCTATGGCCCATAAAAAATCCTTCAAGGCATAATAAAAGCACTTTGAATTGTTACTATCCACATAAAACTGAATTTCATCTGCTTTCTAAGTGAGTCAAGAATCTTGAATCTCTAGAAGTTTCACTTGTACTTTACTTTTGCTAGAATTAAATTCTGCCTTTTTGGAAATGGATAGATTATCTTGATGGTAAACTCTATGAAGTTTTTGTTTTTCATTTAGCAACTTCAATATTTCACCACCAATTTCATCAAACCAGTCTTGATGTTTGTGAGTATTCTGGTCTAGATGAGCAAATGTAGTGCTGTACACCAGATCTCTGAAAGCTGCCTATTCCTTTTCTGCTCCACTATTGCCAACTATATGTTGGCTCAACTTTCCCTCCAAGTTAGCACAAACTGTTCAAGCTCAGAAAAGCATTCTAGTCTCCTGACATTAATCCTTTTAAAAATCATTTTGCTTTGAAGGTGAATATTTAACTTAGACAGGATGAGTCTGTGATCAGTCCAGCACTCTGCACCACACATTACCTTGGTCACTCACATCCTCTGTCTCTTCTCCTTACAATCACATAAGCTATTAGAAGCCAATGCTTGCTATGAGGGTACATCCAGGAAGTTTTATTGCATTCAGGTAAATGGAAGACAGCATTTGTGAGGAGAAGCTCAAGAGATGCACAAGTCTTCAGAAGTAGGTGATCATTGCTGTTGCTATTTCCAACTCCATTCCTCCTAAGAACTCCCTGCCATGTGTGGTAATTTGAGCCTATGATAGTATTAAAGTCATCCAGAATTGCAAATTTGTTTTCTTTTGGTATGTTGATGATAAGGATCTCCAGGTCTTCATAAAATTTTTCTTTGACTTCAACAGGGTTCAACATGGTGGGAACATAAGCAATAATGATGGTGGCATGGCATTTTCCAGTAAGTGGCAATCTTATTGTTATGAGCCTGTCATTCTCTTTTTTTGTAGGCATATAGATTTAAGCGGGGTAAATGGTGGGAGTAATTATGACTCTTAAGGTAACCAAATGCCCCCTTATCTAATAAGGGACATACCTGAATGGATGAATGAGATTCCCATTGTCCCTATCTACTGCTAGGTGCATGCTGTGATGGATGAAGCTCTGTTACTCCCTCTCCTGATGCTCTCCCACTGGACACCTCCCCATGAACCTGTTGGGTGTCCCTTCCCAGGCTCCTATGGAGGGGTGAAGTTCTCCCCTCTCTATGAGAGGGGCCTGCACCTTGGAAAGAGTTGTGGTTCTGACAGTATCTGCTGAGCAAAGATGGAAGGTCTAAGAAGAAGGACTGTATTGATGATTAGCCTATTGAAAGATGACGATGCACCAGGTTGTCAAATAAGGTTCAAAGACAATAGATCAGATACTGACAAGTTTCTTACCATCACATTCAAAGAGAGAAGGTCTGAGAGGAAAGACACACTGACTTTAAACCCTTTGAGAGACAGGTTAAGTTGTACCAGATATATTATCATCACATAATACAGGCTAGTGCTTTGTCCAATGTTGCTGTTGTGCCATAGTGACTCACTGATTTGGGGAAGAATTGAAACCATTTAAGAGAGTCCTGCAGCAGTCAGACCACTTCCAATTGTCCTGTTTCCTATAAATAAAGTACTGGGATGGACTTCCCATTTTGGAAAAAGCAAATGAGAAGGATGCCCTGCATAGAATACCCCAAACCTACCACAGCTTCACTGTGCTCTCCTTCACTGTGGCCATGCCAAGAAAAGGTATATCCAACTTTAACTTCAGTAAGCTGAGCTTCATTCTTCAGTCTTGTTTCACTCAGGGTGGCTATTTGGATGTGCTATCTGCTGAGTTCTCTTGCAACAGGAGCTATTCATCTTAATTGGATCTTGTGCTATCTATGAATGTGCACACATTTCATGTATCAGTGGTGAGTGGAATCTTCTTTGATGAAGATTTTGTGCTTTTTTTTTTGCATTTTGACTGCAGGTTGGCCTCCCTGCCTGCCACAGTAATCAGGCCAAAGTTGGGTAAGCTAACAATTTTTAGGACACTTTTTGTAGCCCCTTCCTCACAACAGGAGATGAGTGATGGGATCTGCTGTTCAGATACCTGGGGGCTGCCAAATCCCACTGCTACAATCCAGTGAGTAGACAACCCTATGGGTTGGGCTGCCTATATACAGGGCTGTGATTATAGCTCCCAGTGTATCTACATCTGTTGTTTCATCAATTGTCTATTGCCACAGGACTTTGAGATAGGAATGATAAAATGGTATGGGTGCTTTCTTTTCATTTGTACATAAACTGAATTTAAATGAGGCAGAGTTGCAAGAAGTTGTCAGCCTCACCCTCTCTTCCAAAGTCATCACAATCTAGTGGCAAGACAGAGTCAAAATAATTGGTGATAGCTCTAGATACAGGTGATATCAGTGTCTAACCATGTACTTTTTTTGTAAGCAATGACTTGCCCAACGTCATACAGCTAAGCATTAAGTGTCTGAGGTAAAATTTGAACTCAGGTCCTCCTGAGTTCAGTACCTGTGCTCTTTCACTGTACCACCTAGCTGCCCACTAGCCAAGTTCTCAGTGCTCCACAACACCTGCTTCATCTGTCTTTATGGCCATTGAAACAAACTGGTCTCATTCAACTGTTCCACCTGTGGAAGTTTTCACATGCTTGGGGTAGATACCACCCCCTCAACTCACTGGTGAATTTGAGACCCCCTTAATTACCCTCAATCTGGTTTATCCCATTTGCCAAAATGATTTACCAGAGTGTAGCCACTGTGTATACTACAGCTTCTTAGAACCATAGGTGAGAGGTGGTTCAGGCAGACATCAGAGTTGGAAAGCAGCCTTGAAAAGGACTCAGCAGCCCTCATATTAGAGGTACTACTCTTCCTTGAACTTCCTTGAATACACTCTACTCACCTCATGGAATATTACTAGGTTTCATGAAAGAGCAAATGTGATGATTACACAGAAGCCTGAAAATATTTACGTGAACTGATGCCAAATGAAATCATCAGAGCCAGGGGACTGGGTTATACATAAGGATTACAACAATGGAGATGGAAAGAACAGTCACAAAACAATGGGAACAGAAGGCTGTGAAATTACACATAACTAGCCTGGCCCCAAAGAAGAATTATGAGGTGACACCTCTTCTAGATTCTTTGTGGAGATGGGGAATCCATAGATATGGAATATTGCATATGATGATGGGTTTTTTCAATGTATTAATCAGTTTTACTTAAAATAATTGTTCTTTATTTAGTCACCCACTGGACACCTCCCCATTTATTTGTTTGTTTATATATCTTTGTCATAAGAGATGATCCCTAGAAAAAGAGGTGGAAGGAAATCTAGGAAATGAAAACAAAAGATTTAAATGGAAATCTATTTAAAACAAGAAACAGGGGACAACATTGATAATGAATAATAAAACATACCCCATCCTCTTAAAAAAACAAAAAGCATAAGTAAAAATATATTAAATTTTTTAAAAAATTCCTTATTCAAAGCTAGACTTTTTATAGTCAGCCAAGTGACATAAGTTGAACAATAAAAAGAGGGACTCCTTTGGGGAGGAACAAATCCTATCTTCTTCAACTATTCTTTATGGTACTTTAGATCATATCATTTGATACTTATTCTTTTGGATTTAAACTTGAGCTGGGTTAAAAATCAAATACTCCTGGGGTGGGGTGGGGTGGGGTGTGTATTCAGTAAGTTTGTAATTAGTCATCAGTGAATGAGATCTTCTAAGATATGCAATCAAAATACATTCACTGGATCTGAATCTGAGAATATAAATTTGAATCTCAGTTGATATTTTTTGCCTGATTCACTTTTTCTCTCTGGGTCTGTTTTTCTCCCTTGTAAAATGAGGGGCAATGGAACAAGACAGTCCCTATCATTACTATATCCTATGATGATTTTTCTGTGTAGAGAGCTATTAGCAGTATACTGGAAAGAAGAGTTTGAAATCTGAAGTCTAGTCTTAGTTCTGCTAGTTACTTTGGGGAGAATTTCAACTTCTCACCTGAACTGCTTACCTCACAGGTTCAGGGTTGCATTGAGGAACAATTGAAATAATGTCAAACGGGAAATTGCTGGGTAATTCAATGTAATATATGAATATAAGGGACTACTGTTGTGCATCCTTATATAGGGGACAGAGTAAGGAGGCACTCCTTGTGCAAGACAGTTCTAGATATTGAACCTGGGAAAGCCTAGGAACATGGCATATTTTCTTGGGGAAAAATAAAAGGTAAGAGGACAACTAAGTGGTACAAGGTATAAAGGGCTGGGCCTGGAGTCAGGAAACCTTATCTTTCTGAGTTCGAATTTGACCTCAGACACTTATTAGATAAGTTATCCTGGGCAAGTTACTTAATTCTGTTTAACCTGTTTCCTTCTCTATAAAACGAGTTGGAGAAGGAAATGACAAACCACTCCAGTATCTGTGCCAAGGAAACCCCAAATGGGGTCACACAGAGTTAAATGTGATTGAAAAATAACTGAATTAACAATTAACAAAATGAAGAAGAAGCTAATAGAAAACGAAGGGGAATGAATGGTAAAGATGCATTTCTGAAATATCTACTTTCCCTCTGCTAACTGGTTTTAGGCATAAGGTGTATCTGTGTGACAGCATCAGATCTTCACTGGATACCTTCAAGCATCCATATAAAACATTCCTCTGTCAAATTGAGGCTATTCATTTAGAACATAGGGAATATGAATATTCTCAGTTTCCTCCCTACATTCATTTGCTTGAGTCAGAAGGGTCTCCATTTCCCCAAGGCTCATCTGTCTTGCCAAGGCCTCCAAATGAAGGGATCAGGGCTGTTCCTTAATAGCATTAGTTATTTCTCCAAGATGAGAGGCCTGTCTGTTCACGACATAGGGCTAAGGAGATCAGTACAGGTAATAAAACCTTTAATGAGTGTCCTGAGATCTGAAGGAGCAGGGAGTTAAATGCAAGTTGATAAAGACCACCCTCTGCTTGGAGAACCATTCCTTTCCCCTCATTAAATCAGTACTTCTGGGCCCTAGGGGACTTCCCCTGAACTCAATCATTTTGCTTCAAGCTGGTCCCCTGCCAAGGGATGGATTAGAGCTATTTTATTAAAAGTTATCCTTCTTCCACCAAGACATGGAGCTTTCTCTCAGAAATCTATAATGTCTCTTTACTGCACTCTTTGTCCATCACCTTTCCCTCCACTGACCAATTGGGCTGACTTTTTTCTTTTGGTTCTTGTGGGTTTAAATGTCTCCATTTGATCGATGTCATAAATTTCCCTGACAAAGGTCTATCAGCTTTCTATGAACCATTTCAGGGCAGAATGGGACTTGATACCCACAACAATTCTGGGACTACTTTCACTGTGAATGTGGGGAAGCAACTTGAAAAGAAAGAAACTGGAAAGTAGGCAGCTAGGTCATAGTAAGAGACCTGGACATTTGTTCAAATCCTATTTCACTCATTTTTTAAAAGTTTTTGAAAGGCAATGGGGTTAAGTGGCTTGCCCAAGGCTACACAGCTGGGTAATTATTAAGAGTCTGAGGCCAGATTTGAACTCAGGTACTCCTAACTCCAGGACTGGTGTTCTATCCACTGTGCCACCTAGCCACCCTGTTCACCTCATTTTCTAAAGAAGGTCTTTCTCTTAATTCTAGTGTCTTCCTTCTTATGATTATTTCCAATTCATCATGCATATACTTTATATAATTCTATGTTGTCTCCCCATTAGAATGTAAGTTCCTTGTAATCAGGGGTTTTTTTGCCTTTTTTTTGAATCCCCAGAACTTAGCAGTGCTAGTAGCATCGTTAGTGTATAATAGTCACTGAATAAATGTCTGCTGAATGATTAACTGATACCCACCCAGTAAATCACTCCTTCAGTCTCACTACTTAATCTGTAAAATGGGGATAATAATAGCTACCCACAAGGTTGTAGTGAAGATCAAAGGAGATAGTGTATATAATACATATAAATGTAAATTATCAATACTTGCTGCATTTGGAGTTGAAGAATCAGAAGTCAGATTACAGCACTGTCTTTTATTCTCATTCTGACCTTGACCTTGGGCACATTTGGGTGTGAGGTTTCTCAATAAAATGAATGAGTTGGACCAGATGACCTTCCAACTCTAAATTTAGGCTCCCTGGGATGGGTCTGTCTCTCCAAGATAGTGCCAAAGAATCATTTGTGTCTCAGGTTCTCTGCCCATGGTTAAGTTTGATATAACTCATAAATATTTTAAAAGTAGAGAAAAAATAGTAATGCCAGTGAATATCTAGCATACATCCTGGACTCTGCATCTCCTGCTCTGCATGCAGAAATCTTGTATTAAACATTTTCATGAGACCTAGGACCTGGGAGCTCTTTGGAGGATTCTTCCCTTCTCTGTGGAGCAAGAATTAGGACTTTGTCCCATTAGCACCCACCATCTAGAACAGTGTATGATAACTGGGGTCCAGGAGTCTCAAGGGGTACTTTGATAGATTTCAGAAGGTCTGGGCACTTGGAGGAGAAATATCTTTACTTTCACTAACTTCTTAATAAAATTTAGTATTTTCTTCAATTATGAGTGCAACCAACAAATTTATTTTTGGAAAGGGACCCCAGGCTTCACCAGAAGTGAAGGTTCCTAAACTAAAAGGGTCCATGTAACCAAAAAAGTCCAGAGTCTTGATTTAGAGGGTGGGCACAGTATCCACTGGGCATTCGCTGGGCATTCACTCTACATCTCCCAGTTTGTCCCTAGCCTAGCCTTACTCCTAGAATAACCTCACATGTGATGTGTCCTCTTCCTTTCCAGCACATCAACCTACTATGACCCAGGCACTGTGGTAAGTGCTGCTAAGCTTGTAGCAGTATCTGTAGGTCAAAGAATATTCAAAGTTTAATAAATTTGGGGCCTAGTTACAAATTGTTTTCCAGAATATTTGGATCAGTTCATAGTTCAAAAAATAATGCATTAAATGTGTCTATTTTCCCATAGTCCCAAGCAACATTTGTCATTTTTTTTCATCTTTGCCCATCTGATGGGCATGAGGTGGAACATCAGAGTTTCTTTCATTTGCAATTCTCTAATTATTAGTGAGCACTTTTTTCATCTGGTTGTTGATAACTTAGATTTCTTTCTTTGAAAACCATCTTTTTCCACAAGTTCTTTCCACAAGTCCTACATTTCTGACAAGTCACTTGACTACTCCGGTCACTTGAATATTCCCAGTTGACCATTTAGTACTTTATTACTCATTTCATACCTAACAACAATTTTAAATTAAAGGTAATAGTCTTTGGTCTTTCTTTAAACTCCATCATTCTTTCCCTGCATACAGATGGTATTCTCCTTTGCAGATACCCTAATGGTGTCCTTGATTGTTGCACTGATGAAATGAGTGAGTCCATCAAGGTTGATCATCACCCCCATGTTGTTGTTAGGGTGTACAATGTCCTTCTGGTTCTGCTCATCTTGCTCAGCATCAGTTCATGCCAGTCCCTCCAGGCTTCCCTGAATTCTCATCCCTCCTGGTTTCTAATAGAACAATAGTGTTCCCTAACATACATATACCACAATTTGTTCAGCCATTCCCCAACTGATGAACATTCACTCAATTTCTAATTCTTTGCTACCATGAACAGGGCTGCTATGAATATTTTTGTACAAGTGATGTTTCTACCCTTTTTCATGATCTCTTCAGGGTATAGATCCAGTAGTGGTATTGCTGGATCAAAGGGTATGCACATTTTTATTGCCTTTTGGGCATAATTCCAAATTGCTCTCCAGAAAGATTGGGTGAGTTTATAGCTCCACCAACAATAATCCTTGAACATCTTAAACTAGGGTCAGAGGTCCTGCACAGCATTTCAGTGTTCCAACCTGTTTTTTTTAATTCCTAAGTTCAATAACTTATAGGTTTTCCATAGCAAAATAATCAGGATATGCTTGTACTGTCTTCTGTAGTAGGCATAGAATTATTAGGTACTGATTATACCAGACCGACTTCATTTCTTTTTGACAGGATAGAATGATGGATCCATAGCACATCAGAGATTTAGAAGTGGAAGAGAAATTCAGCATCATCTGGTTCAACTTTCTGACCTTCATTTTATAGATGAAAAAAACCCTGAGACCTATGGAGATTGATTGACTTGTTTACCATCAAAAAGATAACAGTACAGGAGAATAACTCAGTCATCTACACATGATCCTATACTTTGTGTGTGAGTGTGTGTTTGTGCAATGACAATTACTTTTATTTTTTAAGTATACAATGGCTAGACAAGATTTAATATGAAAAAGAATAGAGACATTGGGTGGACTAAAAAATTCGTAGACATCAATAGTATGACCTGATGACCAAAAAACAAATGCTAGCTTGGCTGCATTAAGCCAGAAAAGAATGTTCTGGAATCAACTCATTTGGGCTCTTGAGAGGTCATTATTGGATTTTCAGGAAAAAGAATTTATTTATATCTTAGAACTTGAAAAATACAACAATCATAGTTTAAGTTTATTGTTTTTTGAAGTCGAAACCAAGGGTGGGGAATCTTTTTTCAGTCAAGGACTATTTGGATATTTAAACATCATTTACAGGTCATACAACATTATCAATTTAAAAACTAGCCTGCCATATTTGGTCAAACATTTAATTAATTCATCCTAAAACTCCTAGATTTATTGAATTTCAAGTCCCACCAGCAGTTGCCATGGCAGCACCAGATCAAATGATTTTGCAGACTTTATGTGATCTGCCAGTTGGATGTTCTCCTCTCCTGGTCTAGACTTAAGAAACTATAGAGAAAATATTAATAATGCAGATTAATTTTAAGAGTGTGCCCTTTGTACATTCCCACCCTTAGAGAATCAGTTGTTAAATGTTTACCAGAATCCAGGACAAAGAAAGTAACATCACACTAAACTCTACTTTGGTCAGGCCCTATCTGGATTATCATGCTCAGCTCTAGTCACTCTATTTTTAGGAAAGATATAGATAAACTGAAGTATGTCCAGAAGAGATAAACCATCATGGATTATGATGCATGCCATGTGAAGACAGTCAAAAGACTGAGGTTATCTACTCTGAATAAGAGAAGGCTTGGAGCGGACATGGCAACCCTCCTCAAGCACTGGAATAGTTATCATGCATAAGGAGCATTAGATTTATTGTATTTGGCCCCAGAGGGAAGAACTCTGGTTAGAATGAATAGAAGTTGTAGAGAGTCAGATTTAGGTTCTATGTAAAGACAAATTCACTGACAACTTCCAGTTGTTTTCAGTCATGTCTGACCCTTTGTGACCCTATTTCAGGGATTTTCTTTTTAAATTTTATTTTTATTTAAGCAATGGGGTTAAATGACTTGCCCAAGGTCACACAGCTAGGCAATTATTAAGTATCTGAGGTCACATTTGTACTCAGGTCCTCCTGACTTCAGGGCTAGTGTTCTATCCACTGTGCCACCTAGCAGCCCCCTCAGGGATTTTCTTGACAAAGATACTGGAATAGTTTTTCATTTTCTTTTCCAGTTCATTTTAGAGATGAGAAAACTGAAGCAAACAGAGGTGACTTGCCCAGAGTCACACACTAGTAAGTGTCAGAGGCTGGATTTGAATACAGGTTTTCCTGACTGTAAGCCCAACACTCTGTCCACTGGACTGCCTAACTGCCACAAACAATTAGAGCTATCCAAAGGTGCCTTAAGAGATTGTTCTTCATAATAGATCTTCATGCAGTCTAAATAACTACCTGCTGATGTTCTGTAGACAGAATTCTTGAGCATGTACAGTTTGGACTATTATATGGCCTCTAAGGACCCTCCTAAAGCTAAGAGGCTATGATTCTGTGTGATGAGATTTGAGTATCAGAGAAAGACAAAGACAATCCTATACCCACACATGACTAATTAATTGTCAAATGATTTGTTCAGGCAATGATTGACAGAGGAATTCAGAAGAGGTCAAGAGACTTCAGGGAAGGCTTACCAGAGGTACACTTGGGACTGTTGCAGCATTAAATGTGAATGTGAGTGAATGCAACAAATTATGCTCATTTTTCCAAACATGCTTACCAAGGTGACTAAAACCCTATTTTTAAATGAATACTTAAAAATAAACATGAAATAAACCTCTGCTCTCTGGCCTCTCCCTCTGGCAGCCTCCTGAGGAAGCAAGACTGTTTCTAACCATGGTCTGGAGGTTCATAGTGGGATAAATATTCTGTCTCTCAATCTTGAGCTGGCCAGATCATCAGACTAGGCTGGTTCTCAAGACACAAACTTTTTATTGCCATGACCTTTTACCTCAGCCATGATCCCTCCAGAATCCTCCTAGCTAGTCCTAGGGATGATTAGGATTTCAGGCTATGGGGAGATCAGTTTTTTTTAAAGGACTACAATCAGAGAAAGCAATATTTAATCTGAATAAATGAATCCCAGGTGATGAAATTTCAAATACCAGGGGACTCAGGTGGAAGGGGGGGGGGTGGAGAGAAAAAATTCTTAGTGAAGAGGTTTTCTGTTATCCCTTAAATAACACTTCCCTATTTTATCCATACTTAAGGTTGGCCCTACCTACTGTCGGTATTCATTATTGTGGGGATTTTGCTTCTTCTTATCCTTCAATTGCCTCCATTTTGACTTTTTCTCAACTTTGGTAGAATCGCCACTGGAGAAGGGAGCGGGGACTCAATATTTGGCCCATAGCAAACTGTTTTAGGAAAAAGGAAGCATTATCCTTCTGGGGCATATATCCAGGGACTTGTCAAAATGGATGACTATCACCTTGTTTTGATGATTCACATGCATACAAATAGTACCAGTAGAATACTAGAGGGTATTGTCAAAGATTACAAAGTCTTGGGCAAGAAACCAAAGAACACCAGAGGAAGTATTTTCCTCTATTGGAGGCAAAGAACACAGAAGAGAGGAATTTATTAGAAGAGTGAAAAACTAGGTAAGATGATGGTATTTTGTTTTTAGCAAAAATGAGTTTGGGAGCCACTCAAACTGGACTTGGCGAAAACTAGGTAGTCCTTCAAATTTCTTTGGACTCCAACTCTATCAAAAGAAAAAAAAATGAGCACAGTTTTTAAAAGTTTAGATTTGTAAAGAAATCTAGAAATTCAATTTGGGAAAAACCTGAGGATAAGTTGGGGACAAACAATTTGAACTGAATGAAGAAAACTGCTCGATTTGAAAGAGGATTCAATATGAAGGAGGAAAAGAACTGAAAAATTAATGATTCAAGAAAATTCAAAAAGAATTATTTAAGAAAAGAAAAAAGAAGTAGTTGTCAAAGCAAAAAGATGAACAAAATAAATTGATTAAAATCAGGTGGTAAGGCAAGCTGATAAGTGAAGCAAATTCTTTACATTAATAAAATATTAGAGAAGAGGAAAAAATATGATGTGCCTATAATATTGGGAGCAGGAAAGGAAGTTAGATGTGGTTGCCAGGTTATTAAGAGATGTTAAAAGACTAAAGATCTTATGGAGGTATCTAGAGGGAGAGAGCAATATTCAGTAGTACAAACACAAAGCTAAGAATCTCAATAAGTATGGAGAGCTTGTTAAATTTTTTTGGAATGACTTGATTAGGCAATGTTTGAATTTCTGTCAGAGCCAACTGACTTCTATGATGAAAGACTATGTTGATCTAACTCTTGGAGGATAAAGAAAAAAGGCTCTAGGTACACCTCTCCATATGTTGCATTATCAAGAATAAATATGTCTAACATATATACGCACACAAAAAAACACACATACGCACACACACAAGCAGCATTTAAATGGAAAAACAAATCAGTGAAGTGTCGGAAGAGAAATAAACTTTGTCAGGAGATTGGAGCATATAAGGGAAAGAAAAGGACAACTTTATACTTGAACCTGAAAAAGAAATTTGAGACTCTTTCTCAAGAGGAAGGAGTTGAATATCATTGGAAGGAAGCAGTGGCTTGTCAACAACTAAAAGAAATGATAGAATAGTGCTCTAGAATGTGATACAGGGATATTGAGGCAGCTATTTGTCAAACTAATAACAATGATAAGGAGATACATTGTCTTCCTGGGGCATGCATCCAAGACTTGTCAAAATGGAAGCCTATTAGCTTGTTCTGATGATTCATATGGGCACAAATAGTCATTAGGAGGATATGTAGGATACAATGTCAAGAATTGATGTTTTCAGCAAGAAATCAAAGAACAAAGATTCTGTCCAGGGAATCCAGGAGAGAAGAATTGATTGGGAAAGTGAAAAACTCAATAAGATATAATTTGAATTTATAGACAGGCTCCTGGTCAGAAATGGCATATACTTTTAAAAGTCTAGTAAGAGTAGATTTACCAAGGAGTCTTGTAAATCAAATAAAAAGTTTTGAATGGAAAATATGTTAGAAGAAAAACTGACTTTATATCCACCAAGCTAGATACCATAGATAATAACTAATGAAGGAAGAAAAGAGCAGCTCATATACCCAGAAATTCACTGGAGGTAAAAGTCAAAGAAAAAAAACCATATTAAATCAAACAACCTATGCAAAAAACCCCCACAAAGCTTAGGCTGCAAGGAAGCCATATTTTAAAGGCCCTAAAATAAGGAAGCAAAGTTGATCTTATAGAAATTGCTGAGATTTGATATGATAAAATCTATGACTATAATATGACTCCAGTTGAGTTTACTTTATTTAAAAACAAATATAGTTATTTTTAAAGGGCAGGAAGAGTTGGACTAATATTATATATATTCATGTGAGGAAATCCAGAAATGAGAAGTGGGAAGCATGGTAGGTTGAAAAATCAATGAAAATATAGAGAGAAATTATTTCATAATCAGAGTGTACTATAGGCTACCTGGAAAGAAAGAGGACATAGATGAAGTGTTAAGATATAAATTATAAGTCTGGCACAGAGGTATGACATTGTAGTGATGGGTAACTTCAATGTCAGCACATCTGCTAGTATTTTCTCACTTTCTCCACTAAAAGCAGAGCAACTAACTTCTTGACTTACTGTAAGGATAATGTCTAACTTTGGAAGTAGAAGAAGCCATAAGAGAATATTCTATTTTAGAGCTGATTCTCATGAAAATGATTGCTGGAGTGAAGATTATATGAATTTTTGAAAAAAGTTACTACATAATCCTTGAATTTATCCTAGAGGAGAAGAAATTGTTACATAATCCAAGATTTTGATAGAGCAGATTTCAAAGAGTTCAAAGAAAGATTGAACTAAAATTTTTCAAGGGAGAAGGGACCCTTTTTGATGACATAAAGAAAAACCATTCTAAAGATGTAGAAAAATGAATTTGTTTTAAAAAAAACTGATGTGGATACATAGGGAACTCATTAAGTAACTTGAATTTTTGAAAGATGTGTACAGAAAATGAAAACAAGGGTAGGTAACAGAGGATGTGTTGAAAATATAAGTGACAGCAAAGAAACCAGATCCTAATAGGTATTGTCAGGTCTTGTTACATCTGCCAATGAGGTAAAAGTGAGGTATAAATTCCAGAGCTGATGTGGTCTTCAGGATGAAGGGTTTTCCCAGGATGAAGGGTTTTCCCTGGAAATATCCTCAGCACTGAGAGGGACTATGGCTTCCATCTTCTGTATACATTTTTCCAAAATCTAAGTTTAAAAGTTCCCAGGGAGTAGAATTCTTTAGGTTATATAACCTGCTTCTGCTGATACAAGTTTCCTTCTTACTAAAAGTTTTTAAGCTAACAATAATAATAATGATGATGATGATGATGATGATGATGATGTTAATAATAGCTAGCATTTATGTAGAATTTGCTAAAGGGCAGGTTCTATGAGAAATGCTTTACAAATCTCATTTTATTTGCTCTTCACCATAACACTGGGAGATGTGTTATTCTTATCCTCAATTCACATTTTCTTCATTCTACAATTAAGGAAACTGAGGCAACTAGAAAGCAAGTGCCTTGCCTATCTAATAAGTGTCTGAAGGCATATTTGTCGTCTTCCTGACTCCAAGTCAAGCACTCTATCTACTTGGCCATCTAGCTGTCTGGTAAGCAGAGTCTAGCTGATCACTTGTCCAATTTTAGTGGGGCCTTCTCTTCAAGCATGGACCAGATCATATGACTCTTGGGGTCACTTCTATGATTCTGTAATTCTAAGAGGAAGGATTCACCTGGAGTACATTCCAGGCAATGGAGCATAATCTATGTAGAAGCATGAAGATAACAAATGAAACTTCTTACATGAAGAACAGTGAGTAAAACGGTTTGACTGAACTATAGATTGTGCAAAGGATAACCTGTCATCAGTTTAGAAAAGTAAGTTAGACTTAAACTCTAAGGACTCTAAACACCAGAGGAGTATGATTGATGGGTGCCAGGCTACAAACGTGTCCGAATTTTAAAGAATGATTTGGATATTATAGAAGTCTGAACTCTTAGCTCCTTGGAGTCAAAGTCCTGAATCCTTTTCCTGAGAGTGATAGTATGGGGTGGAGGAATATGAGCACGTTTTCATAAGATTCTGGGCCAGATTCCAGCAGACCCAAAGAACTCCAAGGGCCATGCAAATCCCAAGGGAGAAAATGTTCCACTTCATGGCTGTCAAGAGTGACATCTCAGACTTATAAGACTGAACACCTGCCTCATCCCAGGGCTCCTCAACACCAACTCCTCCCCAAATCCTCAAGTTACCAAAGCTTATTAATTCCACTACTTATTTGATCTATGGCTCCAGAAATAGACAAGAGGGTGAGGGTAGAAATTTGGAACTGAGATGATATGTTACTCTTTGGAAACAAATTCTCAGTTATGAAAGTCTAGTCCTAAAGTATTAGTTTCCTGTTTCCAGCACATAGGGATGAATTAGCTGAAAATATAGAGGTCTCAGGAGTTTGGGGGCTCTTAAAAGTGACTTTGATGAAATAGCTTAGAGAAAGTTAGTCCCATATGTTACTTGAGGTCCTTTTCATCAGTGACCCAAACCTTCTGCTTCTTAAAGAACTTTTAAGATGCTTTCTAAGAACCAGGTCAGTGAAGCTGTTTCTGGTCTCATGATTGCCATATGCAGGAAAATTTTAAGATAAATACCTTTCCTTAGGTGCTGTCCTAGACACAAGGCAAATGCTCCTTCAATAGACTCAAATACTGCCTTCAAAGAGATTATCTGGTTCCAGTCTGACCACAAACTCGATATGTAACCCTGGCTGAGTTATTTTCTCTCTCCGAGTTCCAGATTTCCCTTCCTAATTTAGGAAGTGACGCTCTGCCAATTTTAAGATGATGTTGCAAGTTTCGGCTAATTTCTGTATGCAGGGCATGTTGAAAACATAAATGACAGTAAAAATACCAGATCCTAACAGCGCACTGTCAGGCTTTATTACATCTGCCAATTTTTTAACTGAGGGTGAGAAAGGGAAAGTAAATGAGCTCTAATTCAAAATTAGCAACTGGGCGAGAGTCTGACCTCATTTTTTGAGGAAGATGAAATGTTCAAATCAAGGTAGAGAAGTTGGTTGTTAGTCATTTCTACATTGTAAGTCTTGGAGATGGGACAAATGAGCCTACAATTGTGAAATTTCATCAAGAACTGAATCATTTTTGCCTAGGGAGGCAGGAACCATTCATATTCAGCATAACTAAGGGAGTCAAGGTGGGATAGGAGGCAGAGAAGGGGCATTTACCTGTTGGCTCCTAGGGGAAAATCTGTAAATTATTTGCTATGAAGGAAGGAAGGAATGTTGACCCAGTCTTCTTTGAGGAGATCAACCCAATTTGAGGCTAACCAACATCTGATTTGGCCAACTGACGTCTTCCCAATACTTACTTTAAGCTCACTAGACACCCTAGAAATCACAGGAGAAGATTATAAAACTGAAGGAGGAACTTTAGAGAACCTCCACCCAATCCTCTCATATTATAGATGAGAAAACTGAGACCTACAGAGAAACTTGCCCAAAGTCATGGAGTTGAAATGGTGGTAGAGTTGGACTAAAACCTCGATTTTCTAATTCTGAGTCTTGGGGGCTCCCTATAAGTTCATATGTATTAATTGGAAGAATGAATAAATAAAGTTATAGAAATTATATTGCTTGAACTTACTAAGGGATAGATATTGGTCAACAGGCACTTGATAAGTGTCAGGATGAATTTTGTTTGCACTTAGCCAAGATTGTTACTCAAGCCAACCTCAACTTGTGCCAGACTTGGAGAAGTAAGTGATGATGAGGTTATCCGTAATACTTGTGTCAGAGATCATTTTTAATCATGACACCTGACTACAATTTGAGCACATCTTGTTTCTCCAACTCATTTCATCTACACATATGACCTGAAAAATGATGATGATGTTTGTCATTTGTTCTCAAAGATCATGACATTAGGGAGGTGATGCCAGGCCAAGCAAGTGAATTGGATTTGAGTAAGGAGATGCTGTGCAAAGACAACAGTCTCATTTTTTCTGTTGAGGTCATCTAGTTTCAGTGATCAAATATGAAACAGAATGACTGGAAATGGCTCTAAATGTGAGGCAATCAGGGTTAAGTGACTTACTAGAGTCACACAGCTAAGTTTCAAGTGTCTGAGGCATATTTAAACTCAGGTCCTCCTGAATCCAGGACTGGTGCTCTATCCACTGCATCATATATTGACCTGGAAAAGCATCATCTGGCACTACCCTTAAGGACAGTCATTAGTTACCTTTATAAGCACACAATTTCCCAAATCTCAGAAAAAATATTTATTCATAAATTAATGCACATATAAAGAGCCCATAAACAATCTCTCCTCTACTGATAAACCCTAGTTATAAAGATTTCTTTAATGCGGACTCTAGCAAGGGCTCTGCCAAGATTCATATTTCCATTTCCAGGTTGGTATTTTCCTTGGGGACTCCTTTTTTTGTGTGCCATGTTGTTCTGTTCCCTTCTTTCTAGGTATCTTCCCTTCCACTCTCTAAATCTCACTTTCTGGCTTTACCCCCACCCCCCACCCCCATGAAGAGATGAGCAGTTCATTGAAAGCTCTACTCATAGTCCTTTATAGCTCCTTTAGCTCAGGTTGTTTGTTGATTTACAAAGTTCTATCCGTCTTCAGGTGATGAAACTCATCATCTCATCATTGAACAACCTCAGCTACTGAATTGTGTAGTCCTCCCACTTCATGTGTTTACTGTTTTTGCTGTTCAGTCATTTCAGGACTCTTGGTAACCCTGCTTGGGGTTTTCTTGGCAAGACAGTGGAGTAGTTTGCCATTTCCTTCTCCACTTGATTTTTCAAATAAAGAAACTGAGACAAACCACTTTTAAGTCACTGAGGTCACCTATGCCAGATTACTCACTATCAAGGGGAGGGGGGGAAGGAAAGGGAGGGAGGGAGAAAAATGTGGAACTCAAAATTTTACAAAAAATGAATGCTGAGAACTGTTTTGAATGTAATTGGAAGAATGAATAAATAAAGTTATAGAAATTGTATTGATTGAACTTACTAAGGGAAAGATATTGGTCAATAGTCACATGATAAATGGCAAGATGAATATAGAGTGATTGGAAGACAGTAGGGAGACTGATCCTGCTAAAATAAATAGTATGTGTTGAATAATATTGGAAAATAAAAGTTAAGTCAAAAGAAGATTGTAGAAGGTCTTAAATGTCAGGCAGGGTAGCTAAGTGGTGCAGTGGATAGAATACTGTCCTTAGAGTCAGGAGGACAAGAGTTCAAATCCAGTCTCAAACACTTGACACTAACTAGTTGTGTGACCTTGGGCAAGTCACTTAACCCTTGCCTAGAATCCAGGACCATCTCCAGTCATGCTTATTTATATCTAGCCACTGTTTCCAGATGGCTCTGGAAAAGAAAGTGAGGTTAGTGACTAAGCACAGCACCCACTCCCTCAAATTCAATCCATGTACTTGTCATGACATCACATCCCTGATGGCATGGTCCTCTTTGAGAGTAAAGGACAAACATTATCAATTCTTAAGTTGTCTCTTGCCCATTCTGTCTTCAAGGACAGTTATTCTGATTTATTTTGGGCCATTTTGTAGTTTTTAATGTTGCAAATGCTATTTTCCCTATCAGAGTATCTACTTCTTAGGAGAAACTTCCTAACATGTCTTCTAAGTTATATCTTGTGGTTTATTTTTTAAACTGTGCACTGCTAAGATCTGATATCTGAACCCTGGGAGATCCAAAACATACAACCAATCAGTGATGGAGTTCAGACTAGAACTCAGATCTCCTAATCCCAGAATAGCTTTCATATCCACATCACTACTTAGTGATTTGGAAATGAAGAGTAATAAGGATTCTTAAAATAAATTTGTTCTTTTTTTAAAAAACATGTTCCTTCAAAACATTTCCAGAGTGATATTTTAGAAACAAACCTCACTGTTTCCAAGTAGATGAAAAAACTGAGAAATTCCCCAGCTGTTGGACAAAAACTGTCTACTGAATAATCACATGCATCTGGGCTCTCTGTAAGCAGAGCTGGGTGGTGGAAGAAGAAGAAGCTCATTTGTTCAGGATTCCAATATGGTTTCTGTGGGTTTTATATGTAGAAACTTTGGGAGCCAAATAAGCAAAGCAGTTCTCCTTTCACAACTACCAGGATCGAACTGTGGGGTATGCAAGAGAGTTCTTTGAGAAAAAAATAATGAAGAAATAAAATGAGTAGTTTTAATTTGAATCTCCTTCATTGAGGACAGGAACCCACCTAGATTCTACCACAAAGTGATTATTTATTTAGTATCAAAAAGAATTGCCTTTTCTTTTGTCTTCTCTCCTGATTCAGAACATTTCCTTTCCTGGGAAGAACCTGATTCTTTCTAAGACTGAACTTATATATAAATTCTAATCTTCCTTAGCAAGAAGTTGAAGATTATAAAATAATGTGACTGTATTACAAGGAAAACAATAAAGAACAATGGAATTGATTTGTTTTTTAAAATTTATTTTTTTCATTAGCAAATATTTCCCCCTCTCCTTCCTAATTTTCTCTTCTTCCCACCCCTGCCCCCCCACTCCACATTAGGGGGAAAAAATCAAAACATTTGTAACAGACATGCGTAATCAAGAAAAATAAATTTCTACATTGGCCATGTCCAAATATGTTTTTCATTCTACACCTTGAATTCAATACCTCCTTGGATTTAAAGATAGGTGGTTAGGATGCTTGACCGGTTTCTTGAATCCTGGTAAAGACCATGGTATTTATAGCTGAGAGTGACCTTAGGAAAAAATCTTGCCCAACCAACCTAATTTTACAAGTTTGAGCAAGAGTTTGAATCCAGATGCCAGCATTCCAAATACAGCACTTTCTGTTATACAGCATTACTTCTTGAGATACCAGGAAGGTGAACCTTATCATTGTAAGACAGTAAAGATGAATGGGGCTCTTGAGGTAGTTAGTAGCTGAACCAGATTAGAGCCTCAGATTTAATAATCAAAAACAAGACTCTATGGAACTATGTCCAAAGAGCAATAAAATTGATCATACTCTGACCCAGCAATACCAATACTAGGCTTATATCCAAAAGAAATCATAGAAATGGAAAAGTACCACATGTTCAAAAATATTCATAGTAGCTCTTTTTGTAATAGCAAAGAATCAGAAATAGAGTGGATACCTGTCAGTTGGGAATAGCTGAACAAGTTATAGTATATGAATGCTATGGAGCATAAATGTTCTATAAGAATTCATGAATGGGGTGGCTAGGTGGCACAGTGGATAGAGCACCAGCCCTGGAGTCAAGAGTACCTGAGTTCAAATCCAGCCTCAGACACTTAATAATTACCTAGCTGTGTGACCTTAGACAAGCCATTTAACCCCATTTGCCTTGCAAAAACCTAAAAAAAAAAATAAGTCATGAATGGTCATGAATGGTTCGACTTTAAAGAAGTATGAAAAGAATTTTCAAACTGATGCTGAGTGCAGGGAGCAGAACCAGGAGAACATTGTGCACATTAACAATATTGTGAGTTAATCAACTCTGAAGGATGCAATTCCCCTCAGCAGTTCAGAGATCTAGGATAACCCTGGGAGACTTGCTATGGACAATGCCAACTACATCCAGAGGGAAAGCAAAACAACAAAAAGAGCCCCATAGGATCTGAATGAATACTATATCACTTTTTAAAAAAAAAATTTCTCTTGTTTTCCTTCCCATCCCACTGTTTTCTTTCTTTTCCCTTAGTCCTAATTCTCATACACAAAATGACTGATATGTAAGCATATTAAACACATATACATGTACAATGTTCACTGCTGAAGGGAAGGGGATGGGAAGGGAGGGTGGAAGTATATAAATTACAAATTTGCAAGTGGATGAATTTTTAAAAATTATTTTTAATTTTTAATTTTAAAGATTTTATTTATTTTGAGTTCTACAATTTTCCCCCTAATCTTGCTTCCCTCCCTCCACCCCCCCGAAAAGCGATTTGACAGTCTTTACATTGTTTCCATGGTATATATTGATCCAAATTGAATGTGATGAGAGAGAAATCATATCCTTAAAGAAGAAACATAAAGTAAAAGAGATAGCAAGATCAGACAATAAGATATCAGGTTTTTTTCTAAATTAAAGTTAATAGTCTTTGGTCTTTGTTGAAACTCCATGATTCTTTCTCTGGATACAGATGGTATTCTCCATCACAGATAACCCAAATTGTCCCTGATTGTTGCACTGATGGAATCTGCTCATCTTGATCAGCATCAGTTTATGCAAATCCCTCCAGGCTTCCCTGAATTCCCATCCCTCCCCCCTCCCCTGCCATTTCTAATAGAATAGTATACCATGACATACATATACCACAGTTTGTTAAGCCATTCCCCAATTGAAGGACATTTAGCAAGTGGATGAATATTGAAAAACTTTCAAAACATGTAATTGGAAAAAAATGAAATAAAATATCAACCAAAAAAGAAAAGGAAAAGGAAATGTGTAACCTACAAATATGCAAGTAGATGAATGTTAAAAAAATGTCCGTGACATGTATTTGGAAAGATAAAACAAAATATCAATAAAAAAGAGCAAGACTCATAAGAAATTCAACCTAAGAGAGGCATGTTTTAATGGGGAAATAATAAAAGGAAGAGATGGGAGAGGTGATGCAACAGAAAGCCTTTATCAGGGTGGAGATAGTAAGCAAATATTGGTGAGTTTTCTCACTATTTAGACCATTCAGTTGGTATTCTCAGAATATATTTCGATTCCTAATATTCAATGTCGTATTATCTTACCCTAATATTTAACATTCAATTTGTCTTTTAAACATGTATTAATAAATTTTCTTTCAAGTTGTAATCTGAACCTCCATTGTTTTCCAGGAAATGGTTTCCTGAAAATAGTGATGTAAAACTTGAAAGAGTGATCACAACTGATAGCAGCCTACACTTTAGTAGTTTTACATTTGTTAAAAGAAAGAAGTATACGTTTCAAAATTAATTCCAATGTTTTTCAGTTTCTCCGATTATTTTTTTGACATCCAAAGTTGTCTTCCTTTGTATAATTGCAGGCATTGTGCATGTAGTTTTTTGGCTTAGGATTTGTTTGCTCTGTATCACTTCTTACAAATCTTTACATATTTCTTTGAATTTTTCTTATCTGTCATTCTTTAGAGACAGTAAGATTCTATTACATGTACATGCCATGATATGCTCAGTCAATCCTTTTATTATTAGATATACATCTTCCTCTAGATTGTTGTTGTTCAGTTATTTCAATAGTGACTGATTCTTTATGATCCCATTTTCTTCTCCAGCTCATTTTTATAGATAAGGAAACTGAGACTGATAGGGTTAAGTGACTTGTCCAGGTTCACACAGCTAGTAACTGTCTTAGGCAGATTTGAACTCAAGAAAATGAGTCTCCCTGACCTTAGGTCTATCATTCTATCCATCATGCCACCCAGTTACCCTTTCCCCTAGATTAGTAGTACTATGAATGTCTTCATACAGATAACGCTTTTCTTTTGTCAACAACTGCCCTGGGCTATAAAACCTATAGTTAGGTTACTAGGTCATGGATATGAACTGGTTTATAAATTGTCTTGCATAATTTCAAACTTTTTTCTAAAATGATTAACCAATTTGTAATTCAACCAGCAATGAATTATTAATCTATTTTCTCATTTTTCTTTCCCTCTACCCCACCCCAACACTAAATGTTTGAAGTCTACATTATTATGGATATCTCAGAATAGTATTCGCACACATTTCTCTGAGTATTAATGATTTGAATACTCTTTAGGTGGTTGTTAATCATTAGTAATTTTTCTGAGACTTTTGTCATATCCTTTAACCAATTATCTATTGAGAAATAGATTGCCCAAGGTCACACATCTAGGCAATCATTAAGTGTCTGAGGTTGCATTTGAATTCAGGTCCTCCTGACTCCAGGGCTAGTGCTCTATCTACTGCACCACCTAGCTGCCCCTGGGAAATGGATTTTAATCCTATAAATTTGCATCAATTTCCTGTAGATTTTGGAAGTCGAATTTTTATAAAATTTGTTTCATGCAAATATTCTTTTCCATAATCTATATCTATTATTCTTAATCTACTTGCATTTTTATTTGAGCATATTTTTAATTTTTGTATATTTGAAGTTGTTTTTGTAATAATATTTGTGCTTCAGATGTATATAAATTATACCCTATCCACAGTTTTGAGAGAGAATTTTCCATTTACCTTTAGCTTCTTAATAGGATAATTTATTATATTTAATTCAATTATATATTTGGAAATTAGTGTATATGTAGTGTAAGATGCTAACTAAATTTATTGCCAGACAATTCTAGTTTTCCTAGCAGTCCTTATTGAATAAAAAATTTGTGTCCTTTGGTTTATCAAGATCAACTCTCTCAATCTCTCTCTGTCTCTGTCTCTTCATATACATATATGCTTCTGTATGTACATATGTGCAAACAACACATTTATACATTTTTAAGTCTTGCTCATTTAATGTATCCATTTATAAACATTATTTTTTATCTAGCAAAAGATAGTTTTTATAATTACTGCTTTATAATATATTCTGAGATCTGATCATGTTAAATATCTTTTATCTCTACTACCTACTGCCCCTCCCATTATTTCTCTCTAAATTCTTGATCTTTTGCTCTTCTATATGAATTTTTTTTTTTTTTAGTTTTTGCAAGGCAATGGGGGTTAAGTGGCTTGCAAGGCCACACAGCTAGGTAATTATTAAATGTCTGAGGCCAGATTTGAGCTCAGGTCCTCCTGACTCCAAGGCCAGTGCTCTATCCACTGTGCCACCTAGCCGCCCCTTCTGTATGAATTTTATTATTATTTTTGTATAATTTTATAAAGTATTCCCTTGACAATTTTATTCATATAGAATTAAATTATAGACTAATTTGATTATCACTGTTTTTACTATATTCTTGTGGCCTAGTATTAAACTTGTAATAGCTCTCCTCTTATTTATCCTTTCATTATTTATGTGAAAATTGTTTTGTAGTTATGGAAGGCCAGTGTTATGTCCTAGTAAGTTAACTCCTAAATATTTAATGTATATTAAAGGACAATTCTCTTTCAAGCTTTGTGCGAGGGTTGTTAAAGTAGTATATCTAGATGGTGATACTATCATGGATTTATTTTGTATCTTATTACTTGACTAAATCTATTGTCTTGATTCAACTTATTTTTGATTCTTTATGGATGTAAAAATAAATTATTACATCACCAGTAATACAGATTTTTTTCCAGTTTTTATTGATATTTGTTTTTTTAAGGTTTTTTTGCAAGACAAACGGGGTTAAGTGGCTTGCCCAAGGCCACACAGCTAGGTAATTATTAAGTGTCTGAGACAGGATTTGAACCCAGGTACTCCTGACTCCAAGGCTGGTGCTTTATCCATTAAGCCATCTAGCTGCCCCGATATTTATTTTCTTAATTTCTTTTTCTTACTTTGCACTGGTCATATCTCACATTCCAGAGGAGCATAAGGAAGAAGTACAACTGAGTCCCAAGATTGTGTTACAAAGATTTAGAAAATAAATCATATTGAATCCTCCCAATAAAATCCAAGAAAAACAAAATCACTGTAAGCCATTTTTTTCCCAAGAACAGATCAGACTAGGGAGGCATTCAGAGTGGTCTGTGGATATTGAGACTTTGGAACTACTTGAGAACACACATGTAGGAATATTCTCAGTCAAAGAGCCCAGGCTATGATCCAAAGAAAGAATTCCCAGACCCCCACGGAGTAATTTGCCATTGTGAAGGGCACAGAATCAGGTGCCAGTCGACAATGCTGTCACTTACTCCTTAGTTCTGGATCACAGATATAGGGCAAACTATGGAACTATGCTTAGAGATGGAATTCTAGGGTAAGAAGTATTTCTGGGCCTTAGACTAAGCAAGAAACAAGTTCAGAATTTTCATGGTTCTGTCTCTGGAAATGATATTTCAGTTCTAGTGTCCACTCAAATCTGAAGTCTCCAGAAGAATAACTGGGGAAAGAAACTTGGGACAATGAGAAGTGTGGAATTTTATCTCTTTGAACCAGAAGAGCTACCTAATAGTGACTGAGTGCTACAGCCATCTACTAAAACTCCATCCATTGTCAAACACACACAGATATATTACTCTAACCTGAATCCAGATCAAAACTCATAGAACCTAAACCAGGAGGGCAGGGATCAGATTTTGTCTTAAATCAAACCACTTTGGGAGCGTTAATTCCTCATCTGAGCTGTCCCTGGGATTCCGAAATAACACAATGTTCAATACTCCAAGAAAAACCAAAAGGACCTAAGAGGATACAAATTCAACCCAGAAATTCTCTCTAGAATTGTGTAGAGCTCTGCCCCAACATAAGGTTTGAAGTAGTATAAGCTGGAAGAATAAGCAGCAACCAAAAAAATCACTCAACATAAGGAACTATTATGGTTAACTGAAGAAATTGAGTACAAAACATTTTTTAAAAAGTCTTTTATTTTTTAAATTTTTTTTATTTTTAATAATATTTTTCCAATAACATTTGACAGTTTTTAGCATTCAATTTTACAAGATTTTGAGTTCCAAATTTTTCCCTCTCTCTCCCATTCTGAAAAAGGTAGGCAATCTGATACTATCAAGTAAAATAATTATATATTAGTCGCAGTTGTAAAAGAAGAAACAGATCAAAAGGAAAAAACACAAAAAAGAATAAAGCTAGTGAAAAAATATTCTTCAATCTTCATCAGTTCTTTATCTGAATGTGAATAGCATTTTCTTCCTTTGTACTTGTCTCAGATCATTGTGTTGCTGAGAAAAGTTGATTATCATCCCACAATATTGGTAATATTGGGAAAAATGTTTTCCTCATTTCACTTTGCATCAATCTGTACAAGTCTTTTCAGATTTTTCTGAAATCTACAGGCTCATCATTTCTTATTGTACAATCGTATTTAATTATATTCATATATCACAGGCTATTCAATATTGCCCAAGAGGTATCTCCTCAATATCCAATATTTTGCTATGATGAAAATATATTCTGTACATGTTTTTTGTGATCTCTTTGGGATACTACCTAGTAATAGTATTGATAGATCTCAGGGTATGCACAGTTTTATAGCCCTTTGGACACAATTCCAAATAGATCTGCAGAATGATTGGATCAATTCACAACACCACCAATAGTCCATTAGTGTCCTAATTTTCCCACATCCTCTCCAACATTGATCATATCCCTTATTTGTCATATAACTAAATGTTAGAAGTGTTGCAATTTGTGTTTCTCTTATTAAAGAGAAAATTTAGAGCACTTCTTCATTTGCCTTCATATGACAATAGATAGATTTAACTTCATCTGAAAATTACTTATTCAAAACCTTTGACCATTATAAATTGGAGAATAGCTTGTATTCTTACAAATTTGATTCAGTTCTCTATATATTTGAGAAATGAGGTCTTTATCAGAGACACTTGCTACAAAGATTGTTTCCCAGTTTTCTGCTTTCCTTCTTTGCATTGGTTTTGCTTGTGAAAAATTTTTAATTAAATAAAATCAATTTTTTTTTACAATTTTGTAATGTTCTCTATTCTTGTTTGTCTATGAATTCTTCCCTTCCCCATTGGTCAGACAGATAGACTATCCCTTGCTCTTCTAATTTGCTTATGTATCACTCTTTATGTGTAAATCATGTACCCACTTTGACCATATCTTGTAATATGGTAGGAGATGTTGGTCTATACCTAGTTGGCATCTTACTGCTTTTCAGTTTTCTCAGAAGTTTTTTTTTTAATCAAATAATGAGTTCCTATTCCAAAACTTGAGATTTTATGATTTATCAAATACTAGGTAGTTATGCTCATTGATTACTATGTTTTGTGTAACTAATCTATTCCATTGATCCATAACTCTATTTCCTAATCAGTACCAGATATTTTTGATTTCTGCTTTATAAAATACACTGCTTTATAATATAGTTTGAGATAAGATATTGCTACTCTACTTTCTACTTTGTATAATTTTCAATAATTCCCTTGATAATCTTAATCATTTGTTCTTCAAGGTGAATTATACTGATTTTTTTCTTAGCTCTATCAATTAATTTTTTGATAGTTTGATTGGTATGACCCTGAATAAGTAAATTAGCTTAGTCAAATTGTTGTTTTTTATTATATTGAATTGACTTATCCATGAGTTATTGAGTTTTCCAACTGTTTAGATCTGACTTTATTTGTATGCAAAATGTTTTATAATTTATATATAATTTAATAATTTATAATTCAAATTATAATTTGAAATTATGTTCATATAGTTCTTGGGTCTGTCTTGGCAGGTAGACTTCAAGTATTTTATACCATTTACTTTAGTTTTAAATGGAATTTCCTTTTCTATCTGCTGCTGGGCATTGTTGGTCATATAAAAAATGTCCATGATTTATGTGTTTATCTTCTATCTGCAACTTTGCTAAAGTTCCTAATTATTTCAAGTAGTTTTTTCAGTTGATTCTCTAGGGCTCTCTAAGTACACCTTTATATTGTTTGCAAGTAGTGATAATTTTATTTCCTCATTGCCCATTCTAATTCCTTTGATTTCTTGTTTTTTGTTTTTTGTTTTTTGTTTTTTTGCAAGGCAATGGGGTTGTGGCTTGCCCAAGGCCACACAGCTAGGTAATTATTAAGTGTCTGAGGCCAGATTTGAACTCAGGTACTCCTGAACCCAGGGCTGGTGCTCTATCCACTGCGCCACCTAGCCACCCCAATTTCTTATTTTTTATTGCTGTAGCTAACAATTCTACTACTATATTGAACAATAGTGATGATGATGGACATCCTTTCTTTACCACTGATCTTATTTGAAAGGCTTCTAGTTTATCCCCATTATCCCCGTACAAATAATGCCTATTGATGGTTTTGGATAGATACTGCTAATCATTTTCAGGAGTATTTCCTTTATTCCTATGCCCTCTAATCTTTTTAATAGGAATGGGAAGGGTATTTTTTCAAAAGCTTTTTTCAGCATCTATTGATATAATTCCTGATGCTTTTGTTATTGATATTTTATATTGATAGTTTTCCTAATATTGAACCAACCTTGCATTCCTGGTATAAATCCCACCTGTTCATAATGTATGATTCTTGTGGTATATTGTTTGTATTGCTAATATTTTGTTCAAAATTTTTACATCAATATTTTGAAAAATTGGTCTATAATTTTTCTTCCCTGTTTTAACTCTTCCTGGTTTGGGTATCAGGACCATATTTGTGTCATAAAGGGAGTTTATTTTCCCAATTAGTTTATATAGTGCTGCAATTAATTGTTCTTTAAGTATTTGGTATTATTCACTCATGAACCCATTTAGCCCTATGGATGATTTTCTAGGGAGTTCAATAATGGCTTATTCAATTTCTTTTTCTAAGATGAGAATTTGCATTGTCATAAATTTATAATATTCATAATTTATATTTTCATAAATATTCATTGATTTTGCTCACATTGTTGGATTTCATGGTGTAAAACTGGGCAAAATATTTCCCAATATTGCTTTAATTTCTTCTTCTTTGGTACTGGTTTCACTCTTTTCATTTATGATACTGGGTATTTGGTTTTCTTCTTCCTTTTTTTAAATGCAATTAATCAATAGTTTATCCATCTCATGGGTTTTCCCATAAAACCAGCTCCTAGATTTACTTATTAACTCAATAATTTTTCATTCATTCTTTCTTTCTTTCTTTCTTTCTTTCTTTCTTTCTTTCTTTCTTTCTTTCTTTCTTTTTCTTTCTTTCTTTCTTTCTTTCTTTCTTTCATTTTTCTTTCTTTCTTTCCAGCTTATTAATCGCACCTTTGATTTTCAGGATTTCTAATTTAGTGCTCAGTTAGGGATTTTTAATTTGTTCTTTTTCCAGTTTTTTAAGTTTTATGTCTAATTTATTGATCTGTTCTTTTTTTCCATTTTGTTGTTGTAAGAATTTAGAGAAATAAATTTTCCTGCAGTACTATTTTGACTGCATCCTATAAATTTTGGTATGTCATCCCATTGCTATCATTCTCTTTAATGAAATTATGGATTGTTTTTATAATTTAATCTTTAACCTACTTATTGTTTTGAATTAGATTTAGTTTCCAATTAATTTAAATCCATCTTTTCACTGCCCTTTGTCAATTGTAATTTTATTGCATTAGAATCTGAAAAGAATACATTTAATATTTCTGGCCTCCTACATTTGATTTGGGATATTTATCCTCTATTACATGATCAATTTTTGTGTAGGTGCAAAAAAAGTATATTCATTTCTGTTCCTATTCAGTTTTCTTCAAAAGGATGTCATATTGAGGCAGCTATGTGGTACAGTGGATAGGGCATCAACCCTGGAGTCAGGAGGACCTGAGTTGAGTTCAAATCTGACCTCAGACTCAATAATTACCTAGTTGTGTCCTTGGGCCAGTCACTTAATCCCAAATAAATAAAACTGTATTTAAAAAAATCTTTCATATCTAACAATTTTATTTTTTGGTTGCATTTATCAGGTTCTGAAAGGGGGCAGTTGAGGCCTCCCACTAGTATGGCTTTTCCTTTCTTTTTCTTCCTATAACTCATCTGACTTCTTCTTTTAGAATTTGGATGCTATTTCTACTTGGTCCATATGTTTAATATAGATACTGTTTCATTGTCTATGGTTCCTTTTGGCAATATGTAGTTTCCTTTGAGTCAGTACTGATAAAAGTAAGGTTCAAATGGTACCACTCACTCACCCTCCCATCTTTCTCTCCATTAGAATAGGTCTTTTATGCTTTTTATATTAAATAATTTGCCCCATTCCACCTTTACCTTCCTTTTGTGCCCAGTGTATTCTTCTTTCTTATCCCTTCATTTGTTTATGCAATTTCCTCAAATATGTCTTATATCTATTCCCTCTATCTATGTATATACTATATATGTAGCTACAATAATAGCTATATTATTTATGTAATTTTTAAAAATTGTCAGTATCATTTTCTCATGTAGGAAAGTATTGAATCTTTTATGTTTTCTTTTCCCTTTTTGCTTGTTTATGCTTCTTTTAGGTCTTAGTATATGAGATTAAATTTTTGTTTTAATTCTGGTTTTCTTTTTATGAAAGCTTTTAATTCAATGAGCAACCATTTTTACCCTTGATGTATTTTGTTAATTTTACTGAGTAAGTAATTCTTTATTGTAGTCCTATTTTCTTTATCTTTCAGAATATCATGTTCCAAGACCTTCAGTCTTTGGATCTTAGACTTGCCAAGTCCTGTGTTATCCTGATTATGGCTCCTAACATTAGAATTGGTTTTTTTTCTGGCTATTTGTGATATTATTTCCTAGACCTGATAGTTGTGAAATTTGGCTATAATATTCTTTGGAGTTTTTATTTTGGGATCTCTTTCCTAAGATGATTGGTGGACTCTTTCAATGACTATTTTTACCTTCTGATTCCAGGACATCAGGGCAAGTTTCCTGGATAATTTCTTGAAAGATGCTATCTAGGTTCTCCTTTTTATTATAACTTTCAGATAGTCCAGTGATGATTTTGATTTTAAATCTGATATTGTCTCTACCAGATCAATTTTCTAGGTCTGTTATTTTTTCTTAAGTTATTTTTTCCCATTCATTTTTTCATTCTTTTGAATTTGTTTGATTTTTGAAGTCTCATAGAGTCATTAGCTTTTTCCTAACCCAATTCTAACTTTTTTTTTTGTAAGGCCATATTGGAGATAAGTGGCTTGCCCAAGGGGCCACACAGCTAAGTAATTCTTAAGTGTCTGAGGTCGGATTTGAACTCAGGTACTCCTGACTCCAGGGCCAGTGCTCTATCCACTGTGCCACCTAGCTGTCCCCCCAATTCTAACTTATAAGGAGTTGTTTTCCTCAATTAACTTTTGTACTCTTTCTTTCCATTCAAACAATTCTGCACTTTAAGGATCTGTTTCCTTCAGTGGATTTTTGTATCTCTTTTTCCATTCTATTTTTTAAGCAGTTGTTTTTTTCTAAGCTGTTGACTATTTTTTTCATAATTTTCTTACATTTCTCTTATTTCTTTTCCCATTTTTTCTTTTAACACTTTTATATGATTTTAAGCTCCTTTTCTGACCTCTTCCTAGTACAAAAAACCTGACTGTCCCTCTCAGGATGGAAGGGACACTGGTTTTTTGTGCTACAGAGTATAGGTGCTGGCTCTTTATTTGATACTGCACTGATATTGTCCTGAGGCCCAATCAGGTCTTTCTGTCTGGTGCTGTACTGAATAGGTGGGATGGGAGAGAGTGATACTGCTATAGGCCAAAGGGATATAGCAGCTTACCTGGTGCTTACCCAGATGGTGATGATGTCTAGCATATGGTGAGATCCATGGGAATCTTTCTGTGTTTCCCTGGGGTTACACTGAAGCATGTGGAAGTCTGGTTGCTGGACATTGCCTATTTTCCAGGACCATGCTGAAGTACCTCGTAGGTGCCGGTGCTAGCAGCTGTCAGACAATTCTTTTAAAAAATAGTGCAGGCATACACTCAACTAGAATTCCTGAACTAGATGACACAAATAATTATTTTTTAAAAATTGAATATGTTTTTATAAATGAAATGAGGGTGAGAAGAAAATTTTGGGAAAAAAAATTCTAAGGAAGGAAGATTTAGAAATTTCTAAGGAAGGAAGATTTAGAAATATAATTAACAGCTTAACACAAAAGATTTAAAACCTTCTCCAACAATAAACTTTATGAAATTTAGAATTAAGCAAATAAAAGTTAACTCTATGTGGCAATAAAATATCAAATTATATTAAGAGACATAATGTGAGAATCATTGAACTACCTGAAAGCTATAACCAAGAAAAAACAGATATAATAATTTCAAAAAAATCATAAAAGAAAACTGCCTAGATCTCTCAGAATCAGAAGGCAATGTAAAAATAGAGGGAATCAAAGTATCATCTCTTGAAAGAAACAGGAGTGACTAGGTGTTACAGTGGATACAGCACCAGCCCTGGAGTCAGGGGGAACCTGAGTTCAAATTCAACCTCAGACACTAAATAATTACCTTTGTGGCCTTGGGCAAGACACTTAATCCCATTGCCTTGCAAAAACCTAAAAAAAGAAAACAAAAAGAAACAAATGAAAACATCCAGGAATATAACATACAAAATTCTAAACTTCCAGTTTAAAGGAAAAATATCACAAGCAATCAGAAAATCAACAAAACGAACATTTATCAATCAGACACTACCTGATACCTATGCTAAGTTCTGAGATACAAAATATAGCTTAAGTCAGTCCCTGACCTCAAGGAGCCCACATTCTAATAGGGGGAAATGTAGGTTTGTCCTTCATTTTGAAGAAGACCATGGCATCAAGAAGGTGATGCCATGATCAGCATGTGAATTAGATTTGAGTGAGGAGATGCTGTGCTAAGTTACCAGCCTTACTTTCTCCTCCAGAGTCATCTGGGTCCAGTGGCCAGATATAAATCAGAATGATTGGAGACAGCCATGGATGCATGGCAGTCAGGGTTAAGTGACTTGCCCAAGGTCACACAGCTAGTAAGTGGAAAGTATCTGAGGCAAGATTCGAATTCACATCCTCCTGAATCCAAGGCCTTTACTCTATCTACTATGCCAGCTAGCTACCCATATAGGGAGAAATAACACAAAAATGAAAGTTAAAGAGGAAAGAGTACATGACATAAACTTGTAGCTGTCTTGTAGACAGATGAAAAATGATCTGAGGAGGTATGAAGTTACAGAAATGATTTCATCTTGCAGAATGATTTTCTGTAAATCACGAAATCCAGAAGGTCAGTCAGGTGGGACCTGATGAAGTAAATTCCCTAGGTTCCCACTTTAAATGTGAGAAAATTAAGGAGGAGCTCTCCAATGTTCAACTTTCACCCTTTCCAAGCAAGGGAAGGAAGGATGTCTCAGTGCTGAAAAAGTGTGAGATTCAAAGTTGATTTCATCTTGCAGGACGATGAATTTCTGGAGATCATGAAATCCAAGAAGTTAGTTAAACATGAAATGATTGAGAGAATTGAAGTATTGAGGAGCCACAGTCATTATCCCACAAGATTTAGCAGCAAACCCTATAAATCTTGGAACATTCTAGAAGACAAACGATTTAGGTTTACAATAAAGAATAATTCACCCAGCAAAACTGAAAGCAATCCTTGTTGTTTTTGTTCAGTCGTGTCTGTCTCATTGTAACCCCATTTGGGGTTTTCTTGGCAAAAATACTGGAGTGATCTGCTATTTCCTACTCATTTTACATCATTTAACAGATGAGTAACCGAGGCAAATGAGGTTAAATGATTTGCCCAGGGTCCCACAGTTAGGAAGTATCTGAGGTCAGATTTGAATTTGAATTTACATGAGTCTTCCTGGCTCTAGATTTAGCATTCTATCCACTGAGACACCTAGCTAACCCTAGTATAATCCTGGGTGGGGAGGAGGAGGGAGGGAATGAATCATTCATTAGAAGACTTTCAAGAATTCCAGTTTAATTCTAATTTGAGAAAATAATAATCTATACTTTAGAACCTTATCAGTATGAGGGATCGTGGAATGGGTCAAATTACAGAGGGTCTATTGTATTTAATAACCTCAAAAGAATAATGGAAAATGTAATTAGAAGGAAAACAGTGTGGGAAGGGGGAAGAAGAGGAAAGATGAGGAAAATTATCTCACATTATTAAGGTTTAAAGTAGAAGACGTATAACTAAAGTAGAAAGAGTGTGGAGGAGATAGAATAGAGGGACATAAACTTCATTTTCACATGAACTGATAAAAGGAAGGAAGAATATACATCCATAGTTGGGCAAAGAAAGACATCTCACTCAACAGGGAGACAGGAGGGAAAAAGAAGATGACTGAAGGGGAGAATGAGAAGAGGAGTTTAAGGGAAGGATTAGTCCTAAACTAAACAAACTCTGAAGAAGGTGGATTTGGAAAAAAGTCTTGAAAGAAAATGTGAAAAAAAGGATAAGAAACTCTGTTTGGATCATGGCTATGGGGGTGGCAGGGGACTGGCAGAAGTGGGCAGAAGGGGGAGATACATAATCATAGTGCACCAAGACTAGAGTGCTGGAGCTGAACACTCTTCTCTCACCATACTCTTCTTCTCTAAAAAGGGGAGGTGAGGAAACAAAGAGAAGGAAACATATAAAAGAAATAAAATGGAGAAAATATACTATTAACAATTATAGCTATGAATTTGAATAGGATGAATTCACCTATAAAATAGGAGAGTATAACAAAATAGATTTAAAAAAACACTATGTGGTTTGCATAAAACCATATTTGAATATATAGACTCACAGTTAAAATAAGAGATCCTGGCAAGATATTCCTTAGTTGAAGTAAAAATGTAAGAATTCTGAACAATCTGACAAGCCACAATCCTGAAGTGCAACAATGAAACATACTACCCCTCTCCTGAAAGAAATGTGAACTCAGTCTGGCCAATAAAATGTACATTTTAAGACCAATTTGAGAATTTGTTTAAGACCAATTTTGAGAATTTTATTTTCCTTTTTTTTTTCCAGTGAGAAGGAGGGGTAGTAGGAGAAAGAGAAAATGATTGACAGAAAATAAAATAAAATAAATTTTAAAAAGAGGAGGGGGAGCCTCCCACCTCACCTCTGATTCTTAGATTTCCTTACTTCCTTCAATACTCAACTCAAGAACCATCTTCTACATGAATTCCTTTCTAATATACCCAGGTACCAATGTTTCCCTACTAAAATTACATTGTGTATATATGTATGTTTGTATAGACATATATAAAGTAAAATATGTGTATATTTTTATCTTTATGCAAGTATGTCTCTACATATATGTATGTGTACATGTCATCTTCCCCCCTCAAAACCAAGGTGTGTTTCCTTTTTATCTTTGTATACTAGCATACAGTCCAGTACAGAGTAAATACCTAATAAATACTTATTGGTAAATAGATAAATAACAATGAGTTCTTTCTCTATTACAGCAATGTTAGCTTTTCTTCTTAGATAAATGATCCTGGTCATATTAAGGAAAGGCCCTTTCTTTCCTACACTTTTTAATATCAATGAATCCTATATTTTATTAAAGCTTTATCTGAATGCATTGATATATATATATATATATATATGACATATATATTTATAGCATTTTTATCTGATTTATACAAATGTTTTCATAATGTTGAAGTATATATTTCCGGTATAAATTCAAATTGATCATAAACAGTTTTTTGTAATATTATTGTCATATCTTTGCCA
Organism: Macrotis lagotis; assembly: GCF_037893015.1. Taxonomy (NCBI): domain Eukaryota; kingdom Metazoa; phylum Chordata; class Mammalia; order Peramelemorphia; family Peramelidae; genus Macrotis; species Macrotis lagotis. The sequence goes on from NC_133666.1 coordinate 306,715,468, forward strand.
GTATTTTATTTAATGTTTTTTGTTTCAAAAAGTCATTGGAGATACTAATCTATTATTCTGTTCTTTTATTTTTTGATTTATTGCTTCTTGGTTTTAAAATTTGTATTTTTTATGAGGAGCCTTTTTTCCTCAATTTTTGATAATATTCTATGTAAAATAGGGATTATTTGTGAGTTAAGTTATTTTTAGAATTAACTTACACATCTATCTAGAACTGGAAAGTTTCTTAATGTATATGAAATCAAATTTAAAAACTTCTTTTCAGTTTTTCTGGAAATATTAAAATTTTTTTGTTCAATTTTATTTTATTTTTCAGTTCCAGAGAGAGTCTCTCCCTTTCCTTAAACCTCCTCTATCCATTGAGAAGACAAGAAATACAAAATCAGTCACAAATATAATCACACAAACCACCATTCACACTAGTCATATTCTGAAGAAAAAGGAAAAGGAAAGGGAAAAATATTCTTCTATACTCTTGAGTTCATCGGTTCTCTATTTACAGATGGGTAATATTTTTCTTCTCCAACCTTCTGAAATATCATGAGCCATTATGTTCATCAATTACTAAACCTTCCACTGTTGATTATCTTTAAAATATTATTGTTACCTGTGTAAGTTGTTCATCTGATTCTTCTTGCCTCTCTTTGAATCAGTTCATACAAGTCCTCGCAATTCTTTCTGAAACAACTCCCATCATCATTCCTTACTGCACAATAGTTCCATGGCAATCATATACCATAACTTGTTCAACCAATTTCTAACTGATGGGCATCACCTCAGTTTCTAATTCTTTGTTACCACAAAAAGATGTTATAAATATTTTTATACTTAAAAGTTATTTTCCTTTTCCTTTGATATTTTTAGGGTTTAGATCTAATAGAAGTTTTGCTAGATCAAAGGGGAAGGCATAATTTAATTACTTTTTGTTCCTATTTTCAAATTGCCTTCCTGAATGGTTGGGCTAATTCGCAGCATCACCAAGTGTTTCAGTATTTGTATATTGCCACAATTCTTCTATCATTTATCATTTTCCTTTTCTGTCATATGTTTTATTTCTGTGCTCATTTACTTCTGTATATATTATACTTAATCTGCTCAAATGATGAATCACTCTCCTATTCAAGTTCAAATTGTTCTGATGATTAGAACTCTGTAAAATAGTTTGAGGTCTGACACTGTTAGACTACCCCCCCCCGATACTTTTGATTTACTTTTTTCTTTCTTTCTTGAATTTTTTCCCTAACTCTATTATTGTTTCTAGTTTTATAAAGTATAATAATTAATTCTTTGGTAGTTTGGTTGGTATGTCATCAATAAATATATTTAGATACATTGTCATTTTTATTAAATTTGCTCAGTCTACCAATGAACAATTAATAATTCTCTGATTATAAAGATGCCTTTATTTGTATGGAGTATTTTGTAATTATGTTCATATAGTTCCTAAGTGTATTTTATCAGGCAGACTCCCAAATATTTTAAATGGAATTTCTCTTTCCATTTCTTCCTGCTGGATTTTGTTGGTAAGACATAGAAATGCTAATGATTTTTGTGGATTTGTTTTATATCCTTAACTTTGCTGAAGTTAATGTTTGAAGTAGTTTTTTTAGTTGACTCTCTATAGTTTTCTAAATAACTATCATATTATTTGCCAAAAGTGATCATTTTGTTTCTTCATTGCCTATGCTTCAATTTCTTTTTCTTGCCTTTTTGTTATAGTTAACATTTCCAAGTATATTGAATAATAATAGTGATAATGGACATCCTTGCTCCATCCCTAATTTTGTGGGGGGGGGGAGAGATTTTGAGTTTATCTCCATTATAGATAATGTTTACTCTTGGTTTTAGAGAAATACTACTTATTTTAAGAAAAGCTCCATTTATTCTGAATGTTGTATTTTGTCAAAAGTTTTTTCAAGGGCCGGCTAGGTGGTGTAGTGGATAAAGCAACGGCCTTGGAGTCAGGAGTACCTGGGTTCAAATCTGATCTCAGACACTTAATGATTACCTAGCTGTGTGGCCTTGGGCAAGCCACTTAACCCCATTTGCAAAAAGCAAGCACTTAACCCCTTGCAAAAAAAAAAAAACCCTAAAAAAAAGGTTTTTTCGCACCTATTTAAATAAATTGTTGCTTTTATTATTGAAATAGTCCATTATACTTATAGTTTTCCTAATATTGAATCATTCATACATTCTTGGAATAAATCCAGTCTGGTCATAGTATATAATGATTGTAAAAATAATGGTATAATCTTCTTGCTAATATCTAAAGTTGTTTTTTTCCCCTTTCTTTTGGCTTTCCCTGGTTTAGATATTAAAATTATATTTGTTATTTTTCCCCTCTAAAATTTTTCTTCCATTTGGATATGAATCTTCTTTTCCAATATGATTAATATGGATTTGTTCTTAGCATAATTATAGATGAGAGCCTATATTACAATGCTTTCTATTGGGATAGGGTGGGGGAGAGAAGGGAGGGAGGGAGATAAATGTAAAAAAAAAGATTATTGAAAACTACCATGTAGTTGCATGTAGTTGGAAAATTAAAATTTTTTAAAAAAATAATTAATTTTTAAAAAGCATATTTGTGTCATAGAAAGAATTTTGTATAACTCCTTTTTAATTTCTACTTCATGAAATTTTTCTACTTCATGAAATTTTTCTACTATAGAATTATACTCAATTTTGCTAGATAGTTTATTTTTGGTTATGATTCTTATTCCTTTGCCTTCCAGAATATCATATTCTAAAGCCTTTGTTTCTTTTTTACTATAGCTGCTAAATCTTGTGGCTCCATGATATTTGAATTATTTTTTTCTGGATGCTTTAAGTATTTTCTCATTGAACTGTGACTTGTGGATTTTGACTATAATATTCCTTGGAGTTTTTATTTTGAAATTTCTATCTGGAGGTGACCAGTGGATTCTTTCAATTTCTACTTTGCCTTCTGACTCTAATATATCAGGGCAATTACCCATTAAATATTTTTCTTCATGTATTTTAGGCATTGTATCCCTTCCTAGACTTATCTGCTTAGATGAGTTGAGAACAACCCTTTCTTAAGAAAATGGATTGGGGGCAGCTAGGTGGCGTAGTGGATAAAGCACCGGCCCTGGAGTCAGGAGTACCTGGGTTCGCATCCGGTCTCAGACACTTAATAATGACCTAGCTGTGTGGCCTTAGGCAAGCCACTTAAACCCATTTGCCTTGCAAAAACCTAAAAAAAACCCAACAACAACAATGGATTAATGCTAGAGACTAAATATTGAACAAATAATATCTCTTATCTTATTAAGTTTCCTGTCTTCCTCATACCTTGAAATGATTGGACAATTGACTAATACAAGAGTAATTTCCTCTTTCCCCATTCCCTGAAATTATAATGTATGACCCACATTATTACATTCACAATCATTGGGGGGGGGGGGGGGGAGGTTCCAGGAAGAAGTTAGACAAAGACTATTGTTAGGAGACTATCCTGGAATGTTAATCCAAACTTGTATTTTGGAAAATTGTGGAGTTTTTTTCCTTTCTAAAAGTTACTGTTGCTACCCAAACCCTCTTGGGGAAATGTAGATGTATGTGGGCATAAGGTGGATACCACTTTTGACATTTCTCTTTCTTGGTGAAGTATATTTGGATTTAGAATAATTTCAAATTAAGTATCATTATCTCTGGAAAACCTAAAATGCAAAATGTATGATTATTTTTTCTTTGACAAATTAAAATTTCACTCTGAGAATGTGGTATATGGATTATTGATTGCTTGTTTTGTTAGTTTGGGCATTTTATAATTCCTTAGGATATTTGTACACTTCACTGAAATTTTCAGTGTTGTTTCCATAGAATTTGGTTAGTATACTAGTTTCTGATCATTTTCTTTATTTGTTTTGAACTCTTTTCATTTTTTATTTGCTAGTACTATATTTCTAATCAAATTAACTATTGGATCCTTAATTTTATTAAGCTTTGTTTTGCTTTTTTCAATTGCTTTTTTAAAGCATCCAATTCTGCTTAACGTGCTTCAATTTTCAAAAATTTGTTTTTATTTTAGAATTATTAATTATTGATATGGGGTCTTATTTTAATTGCATGATTAATCCATTAGTCTTCACTTTTCTATTTTACTAATATAGCTATTCAGAGATATAAATTTTCTTCTTTCAAGACTAGCTTTTTGAGAGCAGTCTGGTATGATCCTATGAATATACAATCAGGGGTGTCCTACTTTTCTACTCTTCAAATCCACATCACTCAACAAATTCTTTCAAAGACTGCATAGAGAACTCAATACCCATTCATGACTATAATGCAACTCATAACAGCAACGAACTCAACAATAAATGCAGCGATGTGGTCCCAACTTTGGGTTGGACACACCTGCATGATGTCAAACAATGATTTAATAAATGGATGGATGAAAATCAGAGAAGATTGACACATTACTTCTCTCTATGATTTAGGATCCTGAGAGACAGAAAGAGATCTGTCATAGATAAGCCCTCAGTCTGGAGTGTATCATTGTCCCAGTTCAAATATAGAAAAGAATTAAGGATTATTTGAAACTAGTGAAAGGTCCACACATTTCATAAGAGTTCATTGTTGTCGTTCAGTGGTTTTCAGTCATGCCTGATTCTTCATGACCCCAGTTGGGGTTTTCTTGGCAAAGGTACTGGGAATGGTTTGCCATTTCCTCCCTCACTCATTTTACAGATGAGGAAACTAAGGCAAACAGGTTAAGTGTCTTTCCCAGGGTCAGTAGTAAAGTGACCTGACATTCTACCCACTGTACCACTCTAGAGCCCTAGATTTCTACTAGCTACTGAAATGCCAGTTTTGTGTAACAGAAACAACATTGGATTTGGATTTAGAGATTCTTACTATAGGACTAAATATTTGCATGAGCATAGGCAGAAGGCAATATGAACCAGTGAAAAGAATGCTGAATTTGGAACCAGAAGACCCTTGGATTCAAATCCTGACTCTGCTTCTTACTACCTGTTTGACCTCAGGCAGATATTTAACCTCCCTGGCAGTCAGGTCCTTATCTACCAAATGAGGGGTTAGACTAGAATATCTCTAAGGGCCCTGCTATTTCTAAATCCAAAATCCTATAGTTTTAGGGGTTCTCAATCTCCCCATTTGTAAAATGAAAGGATCAGTGATCCCCAAGTTTGTCTCCAGTTCTTAATTCTACAAAATATGAATGTTCCCATCTACAATAACTAAAGAGGGAAGTACTTATGAGGAATCCTGGCTTTAAGTTTTTAATGATCTATAATAAAAACTCAAAGAGTTACTACTTGGACAAGATTTTGTTGTTATTGTTATTATTGGTTTTGTTTTTTGTTGGTGTGTTTGGTTTTTTTCTTTGCATGAAGTCACAATTCTCAAACTTATGGTTTCAAATGAATTCAAATTTAGCTCTGCTTTTGATCTAGATCACTCGGATGCAATTCCCTATTGAAAGGTTATAGTCTATATTTGTTCTAGTGCACACACACACACAAACACATGTCCCATAGTTTTCTCAGAACTTTTGTGGGATTCCCAGAAGTGCAGTGGATTTAAAATAAAATGAATGAGACTCAGGAAACTTCAGTCCTCTTGCCTAACTCTCATTACCTTCTTTTCAAGGCACTTAACACTCTCTATACCTCAATTGCTCATCTGTAAAATGGAGGAGTTAAACTTGGGAATTTCTAAGATTCCTACTATGTGCAGACACTGGGCTAAACACTTTATGTGTATTGTCTCATTTGAATCTCACATCAGTGCTAGAAGGTAGGTGCTTATTTTATGGTTGAAGAAACAGGTCAACAAAGGTTAAATGACTTGTCCAGGATCACATGGCTACTAAGTATCTGGGGCTGGATTTGAACTCGGATCTTCTAGATAAAACAATGTTCTATCCATCTAAGATCACACAACTAGTTAGGGGAGAGCTCTTTCCCTTGTAGGAGTATTATAAAGAAAGCACTTAAAACTCTAAGAAGGCAATATGAATTGTGATCCCTGTGGACTGTGGTGGTCCTGGAAGGTCACCTGGCCATTTACTTTGAGGGGAGATAGACCTAGTACATGTGGCTATAGGTGGTGGGTGAACCCTTGCATGTCTCAGCAAATTCAAACATTTGTCTCAGAATGACAAAGGTAAGGACTAAACAAGATACCAGTATTGTATAGGATCATTAGGACTGAAAAGTACCTCAGAGATTATCAGGTACAACTCCTCATTTACAGATAAGGAAACTGAGGCAAAGAGATGTTAAGTGACAATTGAGTGTCTGAAGTAGGGTTTAAACCCCAGAAATTTCTGGTTCCTGGTCCAGTATTCTATCCACTAGACCACCTAACAGCCTTTATGAACTACTGAGTCTAAATATCCTGTTTTCTCATGGGTTGACACAATCTTTCTTTACTTCAACTTCCCATATGCCCTCAAGTTGAGGGGAGACTATTTCAGCTCTATGCAAGAAAATAATTTCCTTACTATTACAACTTACTATTACAAAAATGGAAAGGAATGTCTTAAGAGGATATAGATTCCCCCACATATACCCTCACCTCACAGATAACACTAGATCTCTTTGGGTGAATAAGGCTAGATGACTATTTGTTAGAGATATAAAGGGGATTCTGTGGGTTGTGAGGGTCTTTCCAACTCTGAAAATCTGTTCATCTGCTTTTCTAATCCCTTCCAGGTCTCTATTATGATGATCCTGTGAGCTGCCAAGGACAAAGCTTGTTTTACTTTAGACAACTCACAAGATTGGGTCATTACCTCATAAGAGGCCAAGGAGAAAAGACTGAAGCCAAAGATGTTATCAACAGTTTAAAATAAACTGAGTATTTTTTCCCAGAACAGCTCTGAGTAAAACATTATCAGGGTTGCCTAATGTTCCAATGCCGTCCATCCTGTTCCCTCCTGGAACTTCTACAGTGAGTTAACAATTCTAAATATGAAGTAATAATAATAATCATAACTAGATTGCCTAAATGATAACTGGAAAAGCAGTAGCCCATCTCTGGAAATCAGAATAGCCTGGACAGAAGATCCTAGAATTGGAGCTCAAAGAGACCTTAGCAATAATCCTGTCTAACTCCTTCATTTTATAGGATTCTAAAACCTTGACTTGCTTAAGATCATGCATGGAGTTAGTGAATGATAGGGCTGGGACTGGAACCCTTATAATCCTTGAACTCAGAACACTTTTTTGGTGCTCTTTCCTCTTTATCATGGTCAGCCTTCAGAAGATACTCTATACCCACTTTCATATGATAGCCAATTTCCATTGAACAAGTCTGGAAACTCTTGCCTTAGAGAAAAGATTCCTAAATTCTCTGAGAGTGAAGGGAGAAAGACTTGTTAGGACACAATTGCAGGAGGGTAATAATAATAATAATAATAATAATAATAATAATAATAATAATAATAATAATTCTATATAAGTGAAGAACACTGATAAGTCACAAGTAATTCCAAAGTCAAAAAAAGATAAGAGAATTCATAAATGGTGACATCAAAGACAAGAGTAGACTTTCACTTGATTCCATTGTACCTTCCTTCAAACTATTGTCCTATTTCTTCTGCTTTTAATAGCCAAACTACGAGAAAAAGTCATCCAAACTTATGACTTCATGTCTCATCATCTATTCATTTCCCAACTCCTTATAATTTTAACTTCTAATACCCCTGCTTGATTAAAGCTGCTCTCTCTACCCATTCAATTCAGTGACTTTTCACTAACCCTGCTCCTTGATCTCTTGGAAACTTTTGACTCTAGAATCATTTCTCTCCACTTGAATCTTCTCTTTACTTTTGGTTTCTGGGATGTTGATCTCTCTGTGCTTTCCTCTTGCAGATTCATTTCTTTTCAATGTCCCTTGTTAAATCCAGCATCCACCTTCTAAGCATGAAATGAATGAAAAAATCCCTACTCACAAGGAAGTTACATTTTAACAGGAAGAAATTAGAATATTCATAGGCTTATATATCAAGAAAATAAATACAAGGTACTTAGGGAGGAAAACCATTAGCATTTGGGACTGAGTAGATCAGGAAATACTTTATATAGAAGGAAATGGTTGAGTCAAATCTTAAAGTGAGGGTTTCCATGAAACAGCACTGAAGAGGAAATATATTCTAGACATGGTGGGGGTGGAATGGGGAAGCAACTAGCACAAAGGTGGGAAATGAAATTTAAAGAACAGAAATATTTTAGAGGGAGGGTAGAATTATTGAAGGAGGCTGAACAGATATATTGCCTTTAGGTTGGACTTTTAAAACAAGAGGAGTTTATATTTGATTCTTTTTTTATTCTTTTTTTTTTTGGTATGGTAGTAGAGTTAAGTGACTTGCCCAAGCTCACACAGTTAGGTAATTATTAAAGTTTTAAGGCTGGATTTGAACTCAGGTCCTCCTGACTCCAGGATGCCACCTAGCTACCATTTTATATTTGATCCTAAAGTCCATGGTGAGCCACTGGTAATTACTGACTTGGCTTATGCAGTACTGTAAGTTCACTATTTTTCTCTTCATAGATAACTATGTATGTTTGTTTGATGTATGCATGTATATATGTATATTCATATATCATCATAACCATCATCTCTCTTTCTGAACTCTTATCCCATATTTTCATCTGAAAATCCCCAAAATGAACTCATTATCTTCCCACTCCCCACCAAAAAATTTGCATATCTTCCAAATGTCTTTATTTCTTTTGAAGGCATTACCATTCTTTTAGTTTGTTAGGTGAAAAAGCCTTGGAGTTATCCTTGACTATCAGTTGCCAAATCTTGTTGGTTCTACCTGGATAATATCTCCTATCTGTCCCCATCTCTTCAATCACACAGTGGATAATTTAATTTAAGCCCTCATCACCTCTTACCTGTTATTGTCTTCTAATCTATCTGTCAGTTTCCATTCTTTTCCTCTCCTAAATTGGTTTTCACATAGCTGCCAAAATAATATCCCTTATTGATAGGTCTGTCCATGCAACTCTCCTGTTCAAACATCTCTATTATTTCATTTATCTCTTGGATAAAATGCATACCTCTTCAGCCAGGCATTTAAAGTCATCCGCAATGTGACTCTAGTCTACCTTTTCTGGTGTTTCAAATAATTTCCTTTCACTTATTCCATGTTCCAATCAAACTCAATCAAAATCAGATAGATAGATAGATAGATAGATAGAAAGATAGATAGATAGATAGATAGATAGATAATGTACATATATATGGGCTCTGATCTTACTCTCCCAATCATGCTTTTTGGTTGTATCATCAGAGCAAGGGTACCTCTCCCTTGAGAGCAGGAGTAATCTTGAAGGGAGGGGTACATTTTCTATTTCTAGTGGTACTATTTAGCTCATAATCCTGAAATGTATTCCTCACAATATCACCAGTGAGTCATGCCCCAAAATCGTTTTGACCAATTGACATCTCCTCAATATTGTTGATATCCAATTAACTTCAATTAATTTTTAAAGAGGAATATTTACTGATCAGATAGAGCAAGACCAAAACTAAGAACATACTCTTCTCTACCAAGTTAAATCCAGCTACTGAACATTCCTCCCATTAAGTTCACTTTTTTTTTTAGTTTTTTTGCAAGGCAATGGTGTTAAGTGTCTTGCCCAAGGCCACACCACTAGGTAATTATTGTCTTAGGCCAGATTTGAACTCAAGTACTCCTGACTCCAGGGCCGCTGCTCTATCCACTGTACCACCTGGCTGCCCCTAAGTTCACTTTTAAATGTTAGTTGTTAGTTAGTTAGTTGTTAGTAGTCAGTGGGTCTCATTTGCCCAATCAGTTCAGTGCTGGACTAGGTCAAAAAGGTTGCTTCTAAGTCCTGGCTCTAAGTTTCTAAGACTGCCTTTTGGCTACTAGAAAGCTATCAGGGACTCCAGTTGCTAGACTCAGTTGCTTCTTCTGACCTTCAGAAGTTCACACTGTCATGAACCTAATCTGTTCCATTTTTGATGCCCATTGACCTAAGATAAGGAACAAAGAAATACCTTAGAGACAGAAGAAACAAGAGATGCCATATATTTATCATGATCATGTGCATTGGAGCAAATAGGGTAATAAGGCAGTTGTTGCCACCTCTCTATGCTCCCTGAGACTTGCAGCAGGAACTCTTTCTCCTTACTCAAAAACCTTTAGGGAAGAGAAAGCAAGCTTTCCTCTGTGTCTTCTGAATGCAATCTCTGTTAATTAAAGGACTTTAAATGGTCAGAAAACTTGTACTGGTTTTGAATTGGCAAGGTAAAGGGAAACTACACCATCATCTATTTCTAGAAACAGGAGTACCAGCCCTACCTGTGAGATGCTATCAAGCAGTACATACAGTACAGTTCCAAGCAATGGACCACCATTGAATAGTTCCCTCCCTGGCATTCTATCTCTTATCTGCCCACCTTTGCACAGGATACCTCTATGTTTGCTTTGAAACCACATCTTCCTCTTAGAATATTTCATTTTCTCCAAAGTTCAACTCATGTGACACTTCCTACTGAAAGCATACAAATTTTGTGCTGCCTCCTCAAATTATATTGTATTTACATATCTTCTTAACCATTACATTGTTCCAGTAGGAAACAAACTCCATGAGATCTGGGACAACTTTTTTTCCTTTTCTTCATATCTCTGGCACATAACAGTGCTTGGCACATGGTAGACAAATGTTTAATTTCAAGCTTGTTGAAGATACTTAGGTTGTTTAAGGGAAAAGATAGTTGAAGCTAAGAGTTGGAACTTGATGAATTTATAGAGATACTATTAGTGTAATGTAGAAAGAGATTTCTGAGGAAACACAATATTTCATTTAGATTATATTGAGTTTCAGGTGCTGGTAGGACACATTAAGTTGTCAAACAATATAATAATCAATCAATCAACAAGAATTTATTAAAAACTTCCCATTTAGCAGAAACCATACTAGGTGGTAAGAATGTAAAAAGTGAGACCTAGTCTCTGTCCTCGAGGAACTTACATTCTAATCATCATTTTGCTAGGTGACACAGTGGCTAGCTGTAGGCATGGCATCAGGAAGACCTGAATTCAAATCTGGTCTCAGATATTTCTTATCTGTGTGATCCCAGGCAAATAAACTTCATCTGCTTCATTTTCTTCAGATTATAAAATGAGGATAATAATTCCAACCAGTTCCCTGGATTGTTGCAAGGATGGAAAGTGATAATAATTATAAAGTGCTTAGTATATAATGTCTTAAACTCATATTGGATGTGTAGTAAATTTTTATTCCCTTTCTTCCCCTGCCTCCAGCCCCAGAGATGACAAGTGTTCTACGAAGGGTCATAAGAAAAGTTCTCATCAATAGGATAATGGACTCTGTGAACAGGAGACATATATAAATATTAAATGAGAAGACTGGATCAAACTAGTTAAGATTATCTTTTTGTAAATTTTTTTATTTATTTAAGGCAATGGGGTTAAGTGACTTGCCCAAGGTCACACAGCTAGGCAATTATTAAGTATCTGAGGTCTGATTTGAACTCAGGCTCCACAACCTAGCTGCCCCTGATTTTCCCTATTTTCAAGGGGGTTTCCTCACCATGCTTGCTTTCTTCTCTGTTTTCTTCATCTTTTCTTTCCAATTGCCTTAGCAGCATGATTAAATGGAAAGAATATTTCATCTTGAAATTAGAAAACCTGGGTTCAAATCCTGATTTGCTATTCATTCTGTATGTGACCCAAACAAGTCACTTATGTACTTTAGGCCTAAGTTTCTTCATTTATAAAATGAGGGCATTAAACTCAATGAAATTCTGTGCTTCTTTCTAGCTCTGATACCTAGAATGTTTTTCTCTTTCTAGGCTGATAACTTCATAGACCCAAGCTCACTGATTTTACAAGTCAGTCAATCAATACTTACAAAGCACCTGAATGTTGGTACAATGGAAAAGATATTAGATGTCTTCTGGACCATCTTCCCTCCCAAGGCAGGAATTCTCTCTATAATATCCTTGGCAAGTTACTATTCTGATTCAGTTTGAAAATTCCCAGTGACAAGGAAGATAGAACATCATAAAGTGATTCATTCCATTGTGAGACAGTTCATACTATTAAAAAAATTATATTGAGGGAGGCTGGGGAAGGAGAGAAAGAGAATAAGCACATATTCTCTATATGCCACCTAGTTTGTCCTAGGCACTGTGCTAAGTAAGTGCCTGAACCTCACAACAAACCTGTGAGGTGGATACCATTATTCTCCCCACTTTAGAGATGAGGAAATTGAGATCTAGATTAAGTGATTTTTGACTGGATGTGTTTGAAACTGGATTTGAACTCAGGTCTTCCCGACTTCAGGAGCAGTACTCTATCTGTTGTGCCATCAAGGTGGCACACACACACACACACACACACACACACACACACACAGTGCCATCATTTAGTTCTAGTTAAATTCTCTGGAGCTGCTTCTTCTTTCTGGAACTACTTCTTTCAAATGATAATCATTCAAATATATGAAGGTAACTATCAGGAAAAACTTCTTGTCCAGATCTTTTCTTCAGAATAAGCATCCCAAGGGGTGGAGCTAAGATGGCAACAGGAGAAGATCCTCTCTTAGGTGCTTTCTCTCAAAACTTATAAAAATAAGGACTCTAACTAAATTTTCCAGAGACAGAACTCATAGAGAGTTCCAGTGAGGCAGTTTATCAGCCCAAGGTAGCCTGGAAAAGAGCGTAAAGGCTAAGCTTCATGGGGTTGGAGGGGTGGCCCACCAGAGAGAAGGAACTTCAGCCTCCTGGAGGCAGCCCCAAGGTGCCTGGGAGCTGTGGCTCACAGCAGGAGAGGCAGTTTCCTGACCTACACTCCTGGAAGCACCAGGGAACAACTTGGAAGATGTGGGGGGAGGACCTCTGCCAGTATAAGCCATGAAAATCAGCCCTCAGGGCACTCAGCAAGCAGCCCACATCCAGGAACCAGAAGCAGGTGGATCCAGTAAGCAGGAGCCCCCAGGCTTGAGTGCTCAGCCTAGGTAGGGGAGTGGAGAGAGACTGTCAAGCTCTGTCCTCTGTACCTGGAACAGGACTCTTGAACTCTGACCACATTCAGATCCTGATCACAGTCTAGGCCCCCCATAGAACAGCAGAGCCCTGCCCCCACCTCAGCCCCGTGGCTAGGAGTGAGCTTGTGGTCATTCACAGACCAGGAGGGAAGACAGAGTCTCACACACTGAGACCCTTGTGGGAGGTGGGGTGTCCCAATAATACTCAAAAGCTCAGGAAGCACCCCAAAACCAGGCCCAGGCTGGGGAAATAAGTAAACAGAGAAAAATATAAGAACACCATTGAAAAATACATTATAAATGATCCCAAGAAGGATCAAAATACTCAGTCTGTAGAAGAGGAAGTACAAGCTCCTACATTTAAAGACTGCAAGAAAAACAGAAATTGGGCTCAAGCTATGATGGAGCTCAAAAAACATTTTGAAAATCAAGTAAGGGAGATAGAAGAAAAGTTGGGAAAAGAAATGAGAGAGATGCAGGGAAAAACATGAAAAAAGACGTCAGCAGCTTAGTCAAGGAGATCCCCCCAAAAATGATGAAGAAAATAGCATGTTTAAAAACCAGCTTGGGCCAAATAGATAAAAACAGTTCAAAAAGTTATTGAGGAGGGGGCGGATAGGTGGTGCAGGGGATAGAGAACTGACCCTGGAGTCAGGAGTACCTGAGTTCAAATCCAGCCTCAGACACTTAATAATTACTTAGCTGTGTGGCCTTAGGCAAGTCACTTAACCTCATTGCCTTGCAAAAAAAAAGTTATTGAGAAGAGTGCTTTAAAAAGCAGAATTGGCCAGATGGAAAAAGAGATAAGAAAGCTCTCTGAGGAAAACAAATCCTTCAGATCTAGAATGGAACTGAAGGAAGCTGCTGACTTTATGAGAAGTTAGGACATAATACTTCAAAACCAAAAGAATGAAACATTAGAAGAAAATGTGAAACAGCTCATTGAAAAAATAACTGATCTGGAAAAGAGATTCAGGAAAGATAATTTAAAAATTATTGGAGTACCTGAAAGTCATCATCAAGAAAAGAGCCTTGACCTCATTTTTAGAGAATTACTACAGGAAAATTTCCCAGATATCCTAGAAGCAGAGGGCAAAATAGAAATTGAGAGAATCCACTGATCTCCCCTGGAAAGAGATCCAAAAACCCAACTCCTAGGAATATTATAGCCAAATTCCAGAACTCCCAAGTCAAAGAGAAAATATTACAAGCAGCCAGAAGGACACAATTCAAATATTGTGGAGCTGCAGTCAGGATCACACAGGACTTAGCAGCAACTACATTAAAGGCTCATAGGGCTTGGAATATAATATGCTGGAACAAAAAAACAGCCTTAAAAAAATTAAAAAATAATATGCTGGAAGGCAAAAGAGCTTAGAATACAATAGAGAATCAACTACCCAGCAAAACTGAACATCCTCTTCCAGGGAAAAAGATGGACTTTCTTTTTCTTTTAGATTTTTTGCAAGGCAAATGGAGTTAAGTGACCTGCCCAAGGTCACACAGCTAGGTAATTATTAAGTGTCTGAGGCCGGATTTGAACTCAGGTACTCCTGACTCCAGGGTCAGTGTTCTATCCACTGCACCACCTAGCTGCCTCCAAAAGTTGGATTTTCAATGAACCAGGGGAATTTCAAATGTTCCTGTTAAAATGGCCAGAGCTGAACAGAAAGTTTGATCTTCAAATACAGGATTCATGTGGAGCATAGAGAGTGTAGGAGAAGGGTAAAATATGAGGGACTTAATGATGATGAACTACATGTATTCCTATATAGAAAAATGATACTGATAATACTCAAGAAACTTCTCATTTAATAGAGCAGGTAGAAGGAGCTTTTATAGATGAAACACAGGAGAGAGCTGAATTTGAAGATATAATATATTGTAAAAATGGAGTCAATGGATTAAAGGGAAATGTAATGGGAGTAAGAGAAAGGAGAGGTAGAATAGGCTAAGATTTTCATATAATAAGATTTTTTATTACAATGAGCTATTGCAATGATACGGAAGCGGGGAGACAAGAGGGAATGAGGGAAACTTCGCTCTCATCAGAGGTGGCTCAGAGAGGAAACAGCATATACACTCAATGGGGTACAGCCATCTAGAGTAAGAAGGAGAGAAGGGGTACAGGGGGAAGTGGGGCTTATGAGTGATGGAGGAGAAGCTGGACCATGGTGGAGAGTAGTCAGATATAACACATTTTCTTTTTTTACTTCTTGCAAGGGGCTGGAATTGCATGGCCTGTCTGGGACCACAGGGCTAGGTGGTTGCTGGGCCTTAGGGGTGGTATGTGGGCTTGGGGCCTCTTGGCCCCAGAGCAGGTGATCAGTCTGCTATACCACTCAGCTACTCTACAACATATTTAAGAAGAGGGACAGAGTGAAAGGAGAGAGAGAATATAGTGTATGGTAGTGGGGAAGTATGAATGGAGGGAGTTTGCAATCAGCAATGGTAACAGTGGAAAAATATGGAAGTAGCTTTTGTGATGGACTTACCCTAAAAAATGTTATCCACCCGAGACAGAGTTGGAGGTGTTGGAACACAGACTGAAGCACATTTTGTATCATTATTATTATTATTGTTATTATTATTATTATTATCTTGGGGGGGATGTTTGTGGGGCGAACAGGGTTGGGTGGCTTGCCCAGGGTCGCACAGCTGGGTGATTGTTGGATGTCTGAAGTCGGATTTGGACCTGGGTGCTCCTGGCTCCAGGGCCGGTACTCTGTCTGCTGCACCACCTGGTTGCCCCTATTATTATTATTATTATTATCATTTTATTTTATTTTATTTTGTTTTTTTGTTTTTGTGGGGCAGTGGGGTTGGGGTGGCTTGCCCAGGTGATTGCTGGGTGTATGGGGCCAGATTTGGGCTCGGGTGCTCCTGATGCCAGGGCCAGTGCTCCATCCACTGTGCCACTTAGCTGCCTCTATTATTTTTTAATTTTAATTTTTTCCTCTTTCCTTTATTGCTCATGAGGGTCTATATTTTGGGGGGTATTATGTTTACTCTTAATCAAGAATATTTTAATAATGTATAAAAAGCATCATTTATATTATTGTCAGAATAAAATTGCTTAATGCTCAAAAAAAAAAGAATAAATATCCCAAATTTCTGCCACTGTTCATCATAGGGTTTCTGGAACCCTCACTTTCTTGTTTATCCTTCTATGGAAATTCTTGTTTGGCAACTTCCCTTTTAAAATATCACACCCCCAAAAGACCAGCTGTGATCTGAGAGCCCAGTATACACTGAGACTATAACTTCCTTTCTTTTGGGCATTATATTCCTATTAATTCAATCTAAGATCAAATTAGCATTGTTGGCAGCTACTTTGTACAGTTAGCTCATATCAAGATTACAATCAACTAAAATACCCCTAGGACTTTTTCACATGAATTACTGTTAAGTAGTTTGGTTCTCAGTTTGCTCATCTGTAAAATGAGAGAATTGAGACTAAAGAATTTCTAAGGGTCTTTACAATTATCTCATTCTGTGAGTATATTATTCTAAAAAACTTACTAGAGACAGAACTACCTGAGGCTGGTGTGGTAATCAAAAGCATACCTCATGGAGTCTGAGATGATGTGATGATGATGTTTATAACTTTGTTCTTGAAGAAGACCATGACATCAAGGAAGTGATGCCATGACAAGCATTGGATTGGAGTTGAGTGAGGGATGCTGTGCTAAGCCTTACTTTGTCCTCCAAAGTCGTTTAGGTCCAGTGGCCAGATATGAATCAGGACGACTAGAGATGGCTCTGGATGTGAGGCTCAGGGTCACATAACTAGTAACTAAGATTCAAAAAGCTTAAACAGTTTACCCAAGACAGAACATTGATGATTGAGGAGAGACTTTTCATTGCAAGTTCATGTACCATACTGGCTTCAATTGCTTCTCAGTGTACAGATTTTATAAGATCTTAAAACTTAAAGGAAATTTAGAGTTACTCTAGTTAAGCTCCTTCATTTTGTAGATTAGGAAACTGAGGGTCAGGAAGGGGCAAGAAAGAAAACAAGCATTTATTAATTGCCTAATATGTGTCACATGTGTACTAAGTGTTTTACCAATATTATATCATTCATCCTCTTAACAATCCTGAGAAGGTGGTCTTGTCCCATTTTATAGATCTCTAGTAAGTTTTTTAGAATAACATACTCCCCCATTTTATAAAAGAAGTAACTGAAGCAGACCAAGGTTAAGTGACTTGCCTAGATCCTCACACTGTCAGAGGTCAGATTTGAATTCAGGTCTTTTGAATTCCAACCCCAGTTCTCTTATCCACTAAACTACCTAGTTGCCCAGGGTCACACAGCTAGTGGTCAAAGAGTCAGAATTCAAAGACAAGCCATCCAATCCCAAATCAAGTGCTCTTTTTAACTACATCACTAGAGTTGGCAGACTTAATGCTGGCCTCTTGAAACTGTAACCTGGAGGTCTTTTCCTAATTTAAAAAAAAAAGAAAAAGAAAACCCTGCCTCCTGCTGCCATCTCCCAAATGAATTATATAATCCACTTCCCTACCCATGTGCTACATCATCCTAAAGCTAAAAGAGCTGACACTTTGGGTGACTTCTCTGGAGTCTTACAGGACTGAATTTGGTTTGTAACACTGGCTTCTGTAGTTGCCAAGGAGAAAGGGAACAGAAATGCTTCTAAATCTTTTGAAAACCAAGAAATTTCAGGGAATCTTGAAGGAAAACCCAGGTCTGGGAGACTTCCAAACCATGAAATTTGTACTGATGATCAGATCAGCATATAAGTGGAATCACTGAAAAATTCCTGAAGTTTGTTGATCTAATGGATAAGCCAAGTGAGTTAGCTGTGAGTTTCTCCTAGACAAGATTTTGCCAGGAATGAAAGTTAAGTTCAGTATCCCACTTGAGAGCATTTCAATTAATATCCCCTGGCTTGTTTTCAAGACAAATAGCATACTGTGGTGCAATGGGTGCTAGGCTCTAAATCAGAAGGTCTACGTCCAGGTACAGGCTTTGGCTTATTAGCCAGGGAACTTTCACTGAACCTCAGTTTCACCTTTATCTGGCACTTTGATCTTCACAAAGTCCTGGTCTCAGAAGAGTCTCTTCAAGTAGTAAATCCCCACTGGACTTTCCAGGGCAAGTGTGTCTTCTTCTGGTTTAGGTACAGAAACAATTCCCAAGTGTTTTATATCCTATTCTAATTATTCCTGATATTCTATAGGTAAGGAAACCAAGTTTCACTGAGATATGTTTCTGTCCCAGGATTAAAAAGATAGTAAGTAGAAAAACTGTGACTTGAACTAATCTAAGTTCAAACCTGTTTCCATTTCATTATGTTGATATTCTGTCATGTCCTAAGGGAAAAGAGTCTTCCTGACTCCAGACCCAACACTCTATCCACTGTGCTATTCAGCTACTCCTATTTCAATCTATTGCTTCTCTTATACTATCCTTCCCAGAATTATTTGCATTCTAACTCCTCAAGATGCCAGTGCCTTGACCCAAAGGAATATCTCTCAAATGATAGCATTTGAGGATTTTAGAAAAAAAAAATGATATTTTTTGTAGATGACCTTCTACTCTGGTAGTTCTACTTTAATACTACAGTTTTACTCCTAGTCCTGCTTTCTTTTGAAGGAGGGTTCTGGGGTATATATACCTTCTTTAGATTTTTGATGGACTTGTAATAGGGAGAGCAACAAGCAATCACTGCAGAACTGTCACCAGTTAGATGAGACACTGAGAAGGTCTCACCAGTTAGAAGGACACTGAGAGTCACCCAACTGGCCCAGAAGATAGGAAGACTCTTCTGACTTCCTCTGTTATTTCCCCTGGGGATAATAGAAATAATTTAGAATTAGTAGTAATAGTAGAATAGTAGTTAAGAGAATGAGACATTAGTCCTGACTGTCACCAAGAAGTTGTAATTCAAAAAAGTCACTGAGTTATGTATAAAATGAGAACAATGTCTACCTCAATAGTCTGAGTATCAAAATATGTAATAGTGCATATTGAAATACTTCAGAAATTACCAAAGATATACCAATATAAAAGAATATGGGAGATTAGGGCATAGGGGAGAGGGAGATTGTTTTGGAACTAGTTTCTTGTTTCATTACTGGTTTGAAACTCATTCATTTTTTTTTGCAAGGCAATTGGTTTAAGTGACTTGCCCAAGGTCATACAACTAAATAATTATTAAGTGTCTGAGGTTGGATTTGAACTCAGGTCCCCTCTGACTTCAGGGCTGGTACTCTATCCACTATGCCACCTAGTTGTTCCCAGCCTCATTCATTTGGCATAATAAATTCTGCCCAATTCTTACCAAGGACTCGGGGAACTCCAATGATCAGGCTGGACTCACTGTCATGCAGTATTTTCAATTTAATTCTTTGTCAATGCCATCTCCAACATATAATAGATATATGAGTTCAGACCTGCTCTACTTTCTTCATCTGTAAAATGAAGAATTGAGTTAGGTAATGCAAGGATACTTGAGTAGTAAAAAAAAAATTAAAAAAAGTCTTTAATGTGAAAACAAAAGAAAAGCAACAATCAGAAGAGGAAAAAGGGAAGTTGGAACAAGCAGAAATGTGATTCAGAGGAAAAGGAAGTAAAGAAGGACCAATACATAGTCAGAGCTAAATAATAGACAAGTTATTTCCCAAAGATGGAGGAATTGGATCCATTAAGAAGGAAGCAACTGTTTTCTACCCTCACTCCCAAAATTAGATAATTTCACAAATGTTACTAGGGAGAAGACAATCCAGAAGGGTCAAAGGAGAAAGAAAATAATTGTGATAGGCAATGATGCCAAAAATAAAGGTTATTGAGACAATTATTTGTCAACTTCATAACAACAAGAAAGAGTTCTGTTGTTTTCTCAGAACATTTATCCAATATATAATAAACATCTCACAAGACTTGCCAAACCTGAGGGCTACTATCTACTTCTAGTGATTCTCATGAGGATAAATGATAGTACCAGAAGGAATTTTGAAGGATTACAATGTTTTGGGCAAGATACTCAATTCATAAAGCTACAGGTGGTGTTTTCATCACAGTTACTGATCAAAGGCAAGGACTCCAGAAGAGAAAGGCAGATTTTGAGAAGTGAAGCACTGTTCAAGAATGGGTTATCTGAGAACCCAATTTGGATTTTTCCACTATGGTTTAAAATATATAAATGATAGACTCCTAAGTGGGGTTAAACTTTTTCCAACATGGATTGGTAAATCTGTAGAGGCCTGGAGTCTTGCAAATCTAATCAGAAGGACTTTAAACTGAAAAAAGGGAAAGGGATAAATCTATTTCTGTATACCCACCAATCTAGATGTTATAGCATAACAAAATCCAAGGAAGACCCTGGTAATAAAGCTCCCAGCTTCCAATTTCAAAGACAGAAGTGCCAGGGTATGATTAATACAAGAGATGAAATAGAAACTCTAATATCAGGAGACAAACTTGACCTCATAGATATCAATGACACTAGATAGGATGGAGAACAGGATTGGAATATGGCTCTGAAAGGTTCTATCTTCGCTAAAGTAGCAAAATAAATAAAGGGGAAAGGGAAACACACTAGAACTGAATATTTAAAAAATCATTTATGGGAGTAAATTCAGGAACCAGAGTTATGTTGTCATCAGAATGTAGTTCACTTGGACAGAAAGAATAAGTAAATAAGTTAAGATAACAGAAAACAAATCTGAAACAGAGGCATGATGTAGGATAATAGAGAGAGCTAGACTACCTGGAGAGCTAGACTCTCTCTCTCTCTCTCTCTCTCTCTCTCTCTCTCTCTCTCTCTCTCTCACACACACACACACACACACACACACACACACACACACACACACACACACACAAGTATTAGTAGTGTTAGTATTAATAGTATGGTATTAGAAGGCACTAAAGCTTGGAATTAGCCGAGGTTGGATAAGAAACTAAGAACAACCAAAGGGATTTTTTTTAAGTTCTCTTATGGAAGAGAGTAATTTTATGTGCATACCCTTTGATCCAGCAATACCACTACTGGATCTATACCCTGAAGAGATGATGAAAAAGGGTAAAAACATCACTTGTACAAAAATATTCATAGCAGATCTGTTTGTGGTGGCAAAGAATTATAAATCAAGTAAATATCCTTCAATTGGGGAACAGCTTAGCAAACTGTGGTATATGTATGTCATGAAACACTATTGCTCTATTAGAAACCAGGAGGGCTGGAAATTCAGGGAAGCCTGGAGGGATCTGCATGAACTGATGCTGAGTGAGATGAGCAGAACCAAAGAAACACTGTACACCCTAACAGCAACATGGGGGTGATATTCAGCCTTGATGGACTTGCTTGTTCCATCAGTGCAACAACCAGGGACAATTTGGGGCTGTCTGCAATGGAAAATACCATCTGTATCCAGATAAAGAACCGTGGAGTTTGAACAAAGACCAAGGACTATTACCTTTAATTTAGGAAAAAAACTGATATCCTATTGTCTGATGTTACTATCTCTCATACTTTATGTTTCTTCTTTAAGGATAGAATTTCTCTCTCATCACATTCAATTTGGATCAATGCATACCATGGAAACAATGTAAAAACTGGCCAATTGCCTTCTATAGTGGGATGGGGGAGGAAAATAAGATGGGGGGAAAATTGTAAAACTCAAAATAAATAAAATTGTTTTTTAAAAAAGAAAATAATGTAAAAACAAAATATATTAATAAAATTGTTTTTAAAAATTAAAAAAAGGTTTTACCAAAAAAAGTAATATTAAAGGAAAGCATCCTACTGTTATGTGACACTGTTAATAGGTGATAGAGAGAAGGGAAAATAACTCAATATTCATTTTATTGGTATTTTCTCTGAGAAAGTCCTTTTAAAAAACAAACTTTACTGAGAAGTGGGAAGATGGTGCTTGTAAGAGAGTTCATGTTACCTGATCCTGACAAAATTACATACTAGGATACTGAAAGAATTGTAAAATGATTTTCTGATTCATTGTCAAAAAGCTTTCAAAGAATTAGGTGAAGACAGAACATTGCTGAATTCCTTCTATAACACCAATATATTGCTGATACCTAAACCGTAGAGTCAAAACAGAAAAAGAAAATCATAGACTAATTTTCCTAATGCATGTGGATACAAAAATTTTAAAGGAAATATTAGCAAAGAAGTTACATAAAGTTACCAATAGGATAACATGCCAAGGCCAAGCAAGATTTATTCAAGGAATGCACAGTTGTTTCAATATTAGGAAAACTTTCGGCATAAATGACTATATCAATAACAAACCTCAAAGAAATTAAAAGATTATGTCAATAAATGTTGAAAGTGTTTTTGACAAAATACAATGCCCATTCCTCCTAAAAACACTACAAAGGATAGGAAAAATGTATTGTTCCTTAAAATGAGAAGCAGTATCTATATGAAACCATCAACAATCATTAAAAGTGGTGGGGATAAGCTAGAAGCATTCCCAAGAAGATAAGAGGTGAAACGAGAATGCCCATTATAATAACTATTATTCAATATTGGATTAGAAATGTTAACTTTAGTAATAAGAGAAAAAATGAAATTGAAGGAATTAGAATTGGTAATGAAGAAACAAAATTTTCACTCTTTGCAGATGATGTGATGGTATACCTAGAGAACCCTAGAAAATCATCTAGAAAACTACTGTAAACAATTAGCAAGTTTAGCAAAGTCGCAGGATATAAAATAAAACCACATAAATCCTCAGCATTTTTTTTATATTACTAACAAGATACAGCAGAAATAGAAAGAGAAATCCCACTGAAAATGACCTCAGATGGTATAAAATACTTGAAAGTATATCTTCCAAAGCAGACTAAGAATATTTATGAAAGCAAATCTAAAATATTTTTACACAAATAAAATTAAATCAGATTTAAATAACTGCTTATGAGTAGGCTGAGCTAAAATAATAAAAATGACAATTCTATCTAAATTAAACTACTCCTTTAGTGTCATACCAATCAAACTTCCAAAATATTACTTTAGTGAGCTAGAAAAAATGTCACAAATTAAAAAAAATTTTTAAAAATTAAAAAAGCTTTCAAAGAATGGGGTGGGGGGAGTTCCCATTTTAATAAAGTGGAAAAAAGTCTAGGAACACTGAGCCAGTGAGTTTGACTTCCTTTTGTTGTTATTCAGTCACATCTGACCTTATTTGAGGTTTTCTTGGCAGAGATACTGGAGTTGTTTGCCATTTCTTTCTCTACCTCATTTTACAGATGAGGAAACTGAGGCAAATAGTTATATGACTTGCCCAGGTCACACAGTTAGGAAATGTCTGAATCCAGATTTGAACTCAGGAAGATGAGTCTTCTTGACTCCAGGCCTGACCCTCTATCCCTACCTGCCCAGTTTGACTTCTATTATTGACCAATTTATCAGAATATATGATTAAAAGGATCCTTAGAGAATAGCAAGAAAAGGAAGTCAGAAAGTCTTTATCATGCAAGTCTAAGATCATTTTCTTTCCTTTTTAAAATATTGGATTATTAGAACTTCATTCCTTGATTTCAGGAAGTTTTAGACAGAATCTTTTATTTTCATGGACAAGACAGGGAAACAATACAGTTAAGTGCATTTGGATCGTTGAATGTTGACCCCAAAGACATTTATGTTTTTGGTGTATTGGTATAAGCTTGAAGGGAGTTCTCAGTCTGAGGAGTGCTCCCAGAAATTAGAGTTGAGTGAACACTTGAACATATTCATCTAATTTGCAGAAGACACAAGGCTAGGAAAGATAGAAACACACTGTATAACAATCTCAACCCCCCCAAAAAAAGACCTTGACAAGGTAGACTATTAGACAAAATCTCATAAAATGAGATTTAATAGAAATAAATATCTTCTTACACTTGCAAATAAAAATCAATCTAATGAAAGTGAGACGGGAGGACAAGGCTAGATAGTAGTGCCTCTGAAAAGAGTCCAGCAATTTTGTGAACTGTAATGAGTCAATATGAGAGTTATGTCAAACAAAAAAAGCAAACATAATCTTGGTCTCCATGGAAAGAGGCATAATGTCTAGTCCAAAGAAGTGACAATTCCATTGTGCTTTGCTCTGATCTTGGGTACATCTAGAGTATTGTGTTCTGTTCTTAAGACCACACTTTTGGAAGGGCTTTGAAAAGTTGAAGAATGTGACCAGAAGGTGGGTGACCAGAATGGGGAAGCACTCAAGATCATGCCATGTAAAGATAAATTGGAGGAATTGGGGTATTTATTACTAGTTTGTTATTATTGTTAATAGCTAGCATGTATATGGCATTTTAGGTTTTTTAAAAATTTTAAAAAGTGATTTATGTAGGTTTTCTTATGTATGCTCACCACTCAGTCAAGATGGTGCTTTTAATTATTCTCATTTCACAGATTCAAAAGAAACAAGAGATGTGCAAATTTAGAGAATCCACCCCAAATGTTCACATGCACTATTTGTGCCCAACTTGTGGTAGAACATTCCAGGCTTATAGTGATCTGACCATTTTGATCCTCTTCAAGAACGAAGGACAATCAAACCCCAATTATCCTTTTTTTCAGATAAGAAAATGGAGGCTGAGAGGAGCTAAGTAACTTTCCCAGAATCACATAACCAATAAATTTCTACATCCACATTCTAATTCAGGCTTTCCTGCCTCCAAATTTATAGCTTTCTCCATTACACCTCCATGTTTCCTGGAGAAGAAAAGACAAAGTATGAAACACTAATTTCAGGTACATGGAACATTTGATGAGTAATTAAATATATTCTTGGTCAGATTTAAGATAAATGAGTAGAAGTTCCACAGTGAGAAAGGTCTAGGCTTGATGTAAGGAAACATTTACTATTACTTGGAGTTGAACTGAATTTGAATAGATTGTCTCAGGAAGTATTTTTATTTCCCACTAAAAGTACTCAAGCAAAGGTTGGATGGTTACTTGTTGATCATATGAGTAGATTTTCATGTATGAGTTGGATTACTGACCTTTGATGTCTATAGGTGATTCTGACCTTCATTTTACTCTTTCACTTCTATTAGTCTAGGATTCTATAATATGACTACATGCAAAACAGTGAAGTAGGCAAGTACTCTCAGTCATAAGGATGGCCCCTGTGCCCTAGGTAAAAGTTTTTCATGCTGAAATGACCTGGCTTCTCGTCAGGTCTCAGAACCTAATCATATTTTTTAATTTCCAGTGGTGGCAATGGCTCTGCCTGGCTCTCCCACAATTGCAAACTTGCCTAATGTAGCATCATGCACTTCAATGTGAAGAAATTGGCAGCATATTTGGGCACCTTTCTCAGCTGGGCAGTGCATATCATAGAAGAAAAGCTTGGTCAGGCAGAGTAGACTTAGAGAACCTTCTTAGCAAAGTTGAATGCACTAAACAATGAACAGAAAAAATTATGAGGCAAACGGAGATGTTATTGCAGCCAAAACTCATTACTAGAATAGAAGAGTTTGTTTATGAGAAGTTGAATAGAAAAGCTCCAAGTCATATAAACAACCAAGAACTCTGAGGCAATAAATGATTGATGTAGGGAAATGAGTCTAGCCTAGGAATTGCTTACAGTAAATGCCCTCATCAAATGTGGAGAAACATAAAAATGAACTGGAACAACAAACAGAATACTGATTCAAACATCTGTAATAAACTTTCTTAATTTTTTAAGAAACTTTATAGAAAGAGATAATAAAACAATTACTAAAGAAAGAAACTACTACAAAATAAGAGACTTGATTTGGATGCAGCAAAGACCAGACTGAAAAGAGCAAAAATGACAGAGGTAAAACATCCTCTTGCAGAGATTACTACACTCCTCCCGAAAAGGATCAACAGTGCACATCACCTTCACTGTCTGAATGACTTTGTGGAAAACCAGATGATTTAATGTGTTTGGAGCTACTGGTACATGTTGGACATGCAGAAACAAGTTGGAGTTTTCTATCTGCCTTCATATCTAATAACTGGTATTCCACAATTTCCATGTGAATGCCTCACTTCCTCATCTGTAGTTATCACCTCTCTGTTGCATTCAATAACTAATATAGTTATTCAATTACTTGAAGAAATCTAGTGGAATAGGGTTCTTTATGATTATGATGCTACAAACAGTAGTGAATTATCTTTTCCAGCAAATGAGGTGATCACAAAGAAATATGGTATGGATTCAGTCTGGGTGATGGGTGAAAGGGGAAATCTAAAGGACAAGTAATCAATTACTTAGAATTGCTCAACTAAGTGGGAGGACCTCTATACAGATCACCGGTTATGATATCATATTTATATATTATTAACTAGGTGAAGTGGGTTTAAATGTCTTTCATGAAGGTATCTTAAGAGATTCAGAAACCACCAACCATCAGAAATAGGCTTTTTTGCCAATAGTGTTGCATAGTAAATTTTCATTGCTTCAGATTTGGTGTTGAGTATTTCACTTTGTGCTAAGGATGTAGACTAGTAGAAACTAGAAAAACTAGTGTTTTCACTAACAAGCAGATTCTATTTTTGAGTAAACTTAGATTTAAAGTTGGAGATTTGTTTTCTATGGAATTTTTCACTAACAGCTTTCTTCCTTTATATAAAAATAAATTTGTTGTGAATTGAAAATATTTTCCTTGCTTCTATCTGAAATCAAAGGACTGCCAACAAACATATATATTTTTCTTTTAAAAAATATGATTTATTTTGAATAATCTTTTTAAATTTTAAGTTCCAAAGTCTCAGGGCAACTAGATGGCTCAGTGGATAGAGCATAGGCCCTGGAGTCAGGAGGATCTGAGTTCAAATCCAACCTCAGACAATGATTACTTAGCTATGTGACCTTAGGCAAGTCACTTAATCCCATTGCCTTAAATAAATAAAAATTAAGAAAATGTACAGTCTCTCCCTCTCTTCCACCTCCCCCTCCATCCAATGAGAAGACAAGAGATCAATTACACATGAGGAACCATTAAAAAACTCTCCATAATGGTCTCTTGCAAAAAATATAAAGAAAATGATACTTCAGTTCATCAGTTCTCTCTCTGAAGAAAAATAGCCTTTTATCATGATGAGTCCTTTTTAATTGCCTTGAATTGGAGTAGACAAGTCTTTCACAGTTAATCATCATTATTACAATATTAGTTAGTGAGCACAATGTTCTCCTGGTCCTCACTTCATTTTACTTCCATTCATAAAGGTCTTGTCATATTTATCTTAAACTACCCCCTTATCAATTCTTATAGAATAATAGTATTCTATCACTGTAATATTCCATAACTTGTTCAGGCATTCCACAATTGATGAGCATCCCCTCAATCTCCAAAGCTCTGACAAAAAAAGCTCAATTATTTTAGAAAAATATGGATAGACTTGCACAAAAAATATAGAGCTGAATGAACAGAACCAAGAAAACATTGTATACAATAATATTATTTTAAAAACAATTTTGAGTGAATAAATCATTTTGTCTCTGATAAATATCCAAATTAACCACAAAGGATATATGAAGTAAGATGCTATCTTCATCTAGAGAAAGAACTAGTTAGTAAATAGAAGAAATATGTATAGTACATACATATTTACATATATATATATTGACATACATACATACACATATTTTGTCTAATGTTAACCATCTCTAGATCTGGAAGTGTGGGAGGGAAAAAATAAGGGGGAAAAGGGGAAATTTACTTGATAACCTTATTATATATTTAAAAGAAATAGCAAGTTAAAAAAACAGATTTGCAGTTTCATGTGCATTCATCTTTTTATTAAACTATGTTAAAGAAATATTTGTTTTTATTCCAACAATTAAAAAGAAAATAAATGAAAAGAAAAAAATAGCAAAAAGCTCAAACTGGTCTTGACATCAGGGAAATCTTCCTATCAATTAGAGCTGTTGCCCATCTGTGGAAGAAGCATCTTCAAGCAGAGGCTGCAAGATCACTTGTCAGGTGTGTTACAGAAAGGATTCCTTCCAGGTTTGGATTGAACTGGAGGGTTATGGTGGTCCCCTTCAGTTCTCAGATTCTGAGAATCGGGGTTAAATAACATAGTATGCAAAGCGCATTCAAAACACAGAGCAAAATAGAAATGCCAGTTGTTGTCTTCTGTTTGAGAGACAATGAGGAGGCCTGGAATCAGAAAGATCCAAGTTCAAATCCTGTCTCAGAAACTTATTAATTGTAAGTGACTTAACCTGTGTTTGCCTCATTTTCCTCAATCATAAAATTGTGATGACAACCCATCTCCCCCAACAGTGGTGAAGATTAAATGAGATAATATTTGTAAACTAATACAATTCCTGACCCTTGGTAGGAAATGAATCAATACTTATTTCTATCTTTGTTCCCATCCCCTTATATGGCAGATGAAGGCTGTAAGTCCCAGAGAGGTAGAGATTTGTTCCAGTTCATATAGGTAATAGAAAGCAGATAGAATTAATATACAAAGCCAGATCCTCTGATCCCAAATCTCATGATCTTTCCCTTATAGCATGCTGCTCCCTCCCCCACAAGATGCAGAACAATACAACAGTCCTGACCTCAGGTTATTCCCAATCCAACAAAGGAGCCAAGACTTGAGACAATGAATAAACAAATGGTATGTAGTACCAAAATACCCAAGAAAAGTAATGTAAAAAAAAAGATAAGTAAGTTTTTTCAATATATTAATTTCTTGAGTTCTTTCTATTTTTTGTGTTCCTCTCCCCCCAAAAAATTAACACTTGGCTGCTTGTAAAATGTCATCTTGTCTATAATTACATAGATATTAGCCAAATGACATTCCTGTAAGGAATGATCACATATTGGATAGTACTGATAATAAACTCAGAAATTCAATTTAATTACAATGAAATTAGAGGAAAAATGGGGAGAATTTTAAAAAACTGATAGAAGTAGCTAGCAAAGGTGATAGCATTCATTGTCATGAAATATAATAGAAAGGGCTTGATGGACAGTAATCTAGGACTAACTCTTGAATTAGAATAGTTATTTTCTAAGGCACAGTTTTTGGAGCATTTCTTCTTTTGAGACAGGAGAGAAAAGCAATAGACTCAGGGACAGAACATGGAGCTCCTAATTCTGGCAGTCATTCACTAACTGCATGACTTTGGGCAAATAACTTACCCTTCTCTGTGCCTCAATTTCTTTTCTAATAAAACAAAATATTGACCTAAATGATGTTCAAGATTCCTTTCAACCGTAACACTGTTTGATTCCATAAAACTGTGTGGTGCTCCCCAGTATGGGAACTTACAATCTGGCTATGTTTGGGGGAGCTAAGATTGCTGAACAGAAAGATTCTGAAGGGTTCCTCATTCTTCCTCTAAACTAATTTCTTTCCATAGAGGGGAAGACTGGTATGTTGGGCATAATCATCTAGAAGTGGCAGGAGGAGATAGAGGAATTGGTCTAGGAGAGTGTTAAGTTAGGGTTGGTCTTGCAGTGGTATTGTTATGGCCCTCTGGGGCCAGCTCATCTCCATCTTCATCATGGGAGAATATAGCACAAAGACGTCACTTAGAATTTCCAAGGATCAAGGCCAATGTTGTATCACATGTTGTCTCTATAATTATGATTATATGATATGGAGAATTTAAGTATTTCACACCAATTCCATCTCCTGAGATTTAAATATGGCTTGATTGAGGACTTGGAAGTGTAAAGTTTGAAAGCCAAATTCTCTGCACTTTTTCAGTCAAATGAGAAATGATTTTGACAGGGCTAGCCAGGAGAATTGGAGATAATTAAAAGCAGGTGCAAATGTTCCAGTTTGTTCTTACTTCCAAAACAAAACACACACACACACACACACACACACACACACACACCACATACATATATACACATATACACACACATACGCATACACACATTCACCCACTTTACTTGCTGTACTTTGGTTATTTTTCCTTTTTGCTTTACACCAACAGGAGTCTCCTCCAGACTTCATCAGCAATAATAAACGGTTGTGTAAAAGGACCAGGATCCAAGGAAGGTCTGGGTCAGAGCCTGATTTCATTTCAGACATAGTAATGTTGTAACCCATCTTTAGAGTCCACTGCCAGGTGACAGCTCAGC
Organism: Macrotis lagotis; assembly: GCF_037893015.1. NCBI lineage: Eukaryota > Metazoa > Chordata > Mammalia > Peramelemorphia > Peramelidae > Macrotis > Macrotis lagotis. The sequence continues at coordinate 306,745,573 of NC_133666.1, forward strand.
TCCAGGGCCCAGGCAGGGGTCTGCTCCCTTCCAATAGCAAGTAAACCCGTTGTCCTCATCAAAATCAGGAGATCCTCGCAGCCAATGGGATGGCTGTTTTCAGGGTGAGTCACCCCATAAAGGATGTGAAGTATGTGGTTTGGCAAAGCAGACATTCCAGCACTAGATGAAAGGGTGATGCCAATACAGTACCTATGGTTTAACGTTCCATCTTTTGTTCCTGATACTAATACAAAGAAGTGAGGAGGGTGGGGCAGGAGGTGTGGAGGAGAAGGAGGCATCACTGACAAGGTGAAAGCTCCAGTCCATAAACCCTGCCATCAGAGTCAAACTGGTCCCATTCCCATCTTGGTCTGACCTAGTTATCAGCCTAACCATGCTCTACCAAGGACAGATTGAGAAAAAGATCATAAATATCCAGGGGCTTGGACTAAATAGCTCTGACCTCTCTTCTGACATTAACTATGTGATATTAGGATCCCCTCCCTAGTCATCATCAAGTGCACAAACTAAGACTAGAACTTTTGTGATCATCTCAACAGTCTCATAGGGATTCCTTCAAATAGCCTATATTTCTATTGTCTATTAAGCATTTAAAAATATGCTAAATACCCCTTCCCAAATGTTTAAGGAAAGTTGAAAATTGAATTTGTATTTTCATGTTTTTATATGCACATAACCTATGCCATTCAATTAGACTGGATATTCTTGGAAGGTAGGAATCATATATTAGGCAGATAACAAAATCTATCCAACAAGGACTCAAAGGATTATAAAACTCAATTAAGATAATTGTCATTATCTTAAACTTAACGTAACATTGCCAACACAATGTCTTGTGTATAGTAGATATCCAAAAAAATAACTGATTGATTGATTACATTCCTCCTTTCCCCCCATCAGAGTGTTCACCTAGGTTAGACACCTGGCAAACGTTATTAAGCTAGTACTGAAATCACCCACAAGGGTCATGTAGGTGGTACACCCTACCTGAGGAGTTCTCCAATTGCTCAGGCTTCCAGGTGTCTTTATCTAATGTAATGCTAAACTATAGACATAAACAATTTCTTGCCCTCCCCAAGAGACAGTCCTAGAGACGATTTCTTCAAGTTGCTGCCTGTCAGAAATGTCACTAAGCCACAACATTTTCCAGCTTTCCTACCATACCCCTGGCCAATAGCATTACCTAGGATAGATACCAATGAAGTTCAGACCTAAACACAGAACACTCCTGCTGAGTTTTTTTCAGTGGAACAAGTTTTTTTTTTACTGGGAACCAGGAGACCTCGGTTCTAGAAATGATTCCAGATATGTTGTGGTGGGCCCTTGGTCAAATTGTTGACCTGGGTCTCAGTTTTCCAACCACCAAGTGGGGTTTGGGGCAAGAAGAAAGGTGTTATCCTTTGAGACTCCCCCCGCCAGAGTTTCTATGAGGATCAGATGAGATAATAACTGGAAAAACCCTGTGTACAACAGAAGTCTCGAAATGAAAAGTGTTAGTGAGGGCTGAGAGCAAAAGCATGGGTAGCTTGACCTTCTTGTTGTATGTCACTGGGGGCTCCAAAGTCCTGTATAACTGTGGAATGGAAATTTTATTTGGCTGGGGAAGAACTGAAGACAATTGAGAGTTCCATTATTTCAACTGTATCTAACTCTCCTTAACCCCAATTGAGGTTTTTTCTTAGCAGAGATACTAGAATAGTTTGCTATTTCCCTCTCCGGTTTGTTTTACAGATGAGAAAACTGAGTCAAATAGGATTGAGTGACTTGGTTAAGATCACACAGTTAGTATTTGAAGACAGATATAGACTCAGGAAGATGAGTTTTCCTGAGTCCATTCAGAATCTATCCCTGGCACCACCTAACTGCTCTGGGGACAACTGATAAAGACTAACTAACACCCTATTATCAGTCTTCCTTATACCCCCAGAAGGGAGGGAAGGGTCTGACTATGAAATCTTGACCAGCTGGTGGTGGCACAGAAAGTATTTCTTGACTCGCGCACTGAGAGGGAAACAGGTCCAGAGGAGGCAAATGACTTGTTCAGTTCACTGACCAGATATAGCCTGTCCCAATAATGTTAGTTATTATAAGGTCAAGGGAGTTATAGGATAGGTAGGTTGTGGGGCAGCCAGATGGTGCAGTGGATAGAGCACCATCCCTGGAGTTAGGAGGACCAGAGTACAAGTCCTACCTCAGACACTTACACTTAATACTGATTTAACTGTTTGACTTTGGACAAGTCACTTAACCCCATTGCAAAAAAAAAAAGGATTAGTAGGTGGTGTAATGTGTAAAGTGCCAGGTTTGGAGTCAGGAAGACTCATCCTTTTGGGTTCAATTCTGGTCTCAGATACTAGTTGTGTGAGCCTGGGCAAATCATTTAACCTGTTTGCCTCAGTTTCCTCATCTGTCAAATGAACTATAGAAGGAAATGGAAAAACCATTCCAATATCTTTGCCAAGAAAACCCCAAATGGGGTTACAAAGAGTCAGATGTGACAGAACAATAAGAACAAATGAATATAAAGGAAAGGGTGTTTTCCCAGCATTAAGACTGAAAGAGAAATCTTAGCTGAGAGGTTAAAAGTACCTCAGGAAGGGGAAATCAAGTCTTGGATTAGACAAACCAGGAGCAAGGAAGGAGCAGGAGTTAGCACAGAACAACTGCTGGGATAGGTCAGAAAAGGTAGCCACAGCAGAGGTAGGTCCCAGAAGCTGCTGCAACAATGGAATGAACGAGGCTAGAGTTAAGTTCAGATAAGAACTTGTGCCAACAGAGCCTAGAGTTAAACTCTACCTGCTGTCAGTCAACAGGGACAATATGACCTTTCAAAAAAGAGGTTCTTACCATTTCCTGGGAAAATTTTCTGAAATGCAATTAGTGCTCACAGGAATATTCTATTCCTAAACATGGGGTAATGCATAGGATCATAGGGACCTCTGAGGATATCTATCCTGGTATAATTTACTTTGCTGAATGGGTCAAGGGAAGCAGGGAGGCTCTTCAGGACTTGGGATGGTCCTTATAAACTAAATGGATGAAGTAGGGAGTACTGTGAGAAAAGGTAGGATAACATAGGTTGAAGTCAATTTTTTTAGGTTCTTGATTGTCCAACTAAGATTTTTGTTATTGTTATTCAGTCATGTTTGACTCTTCATGACTCCATTTGAGGTTTTCTTGGCAAAGATACTGGAATGGTTTGCCATTTCCTTCTCCAACTCATTTGACAGATGAGGAAACTGAGGCAGTTGCCCAGAGTCACACAGGTTATGTGTCTGAAGCCAAATTTGAATTTAGAAGGATGTCTTCCTGAATTCAGACCCAAAAGGCTATGCACTATGCCACCTAGCTGTTCCCAGACTAAACATATCTAGGCTTTATTTGGTAGCAAAGGAAAAGTGAGACAGTTTAGTGGAAGGAAAAGAGTGCCCAGAGACTTCAGTATGAGTCTTGGCCCTGCCACCCATGACCTAGGCAAGCAAGAGATCTTGTTTTTTTCTAGGTATTATTTTCTCCATTTGTTTAAAATAAAAGATTTATATGAGATGATCTCTGTAGTCTCTTTCGACTCTAAATCCATATTTTGGGTTAGTAGCCTTTAGAACTTTTCGAATAGAGAAATGACATGATCAGAGTCATAATTTAGAAAAATTAATCTGATAGGGTGTCCTATAACAGCTAGCTAAGGGAGAGACTTAAATAGGTAGAACAGTAATAAGGTAATTATACCAGTCCAGACAAAAGGGAAGAAGGATGTGGAAAAGGTTAGTATTCTTAGAAATGAAAAGAAGGAACAGATTTGAGAAATAATGCAGAAGCAGACTCTATAGGATTTGATGACTGATTGGATTTGTGAATGGTAGAAAAAGGAATTTTAGCTGTGGAGAAGAGAGAAAGAGAACATTGATGCAGTCTATAGAAAGAACACTGACCTGGCAGTTGCCTTAACTAAATTATTTTCCTTATGATACACACACACACACACACACACACACACACACACAGCCATTGCAAATCTTAAAGCACAATGTAAAAACATTTTTTAAGTTACTGTATTTTCCCATGTGTAAGATGTACCCTTTTCTGAAAAATTCAGGTTATAAAAACTGGGAGCATCTTATACAGTGGTTGTATTTCCCACTTTTTTGCACTTGTCTTTGTACTCAGTTTTGCACTTGTTACCAGTATATTGGGTTATATTTTACCATGTTCTGTCCAGAAATGGCTCAGAAAAGATTTTCATACAGTGCTGAATTCAAGTTCAATGTGATCCAGTTTGCAAAAGTGAATGCAAATTGTGCTGCTGAACATCAGTTCTGTCCTCCTCCAACAGAGAAAACAATCTGAGACTGGCTACAGGAAAAAAGAAACCCAACTGAAAATACTCCAGCAGAAGGCGATGAGAGGCAAGTCAGTCAAATGACCTGATTTAGAGAGGAAACTGAAGAGATGGATTGAAGAGCAAAGGGTAAATGGAATTCCTGTGTCCACAAAGATAGCTCAGCAGAAGGCCAGAAGAATTGTTGATGAAAGCAAGTTTCTGATTTCAAAGGAAGATACAATTGGTGCTTCAGGTTCATGAAACAGAATGGACTATGCATGCATCCACACACCAGATTTTGTCCAGGGAGTGCTTCTGGTCAACCCCAGACCAGAGTCCAGACAGGAGAGCAGTCAGAGTCTGTCCTAAGACAGTGATTGTTCATCAAACACAGAAGAGGATGAGTTAATGGATGGACAGTGATGAGGAGTTGCATGAATTTTATGATGAATAAAACTTGAGTTCAATAACTTTATGTAATACATTTTTTTAAAATTTTGGACCCCAAATTTGACAGGAGCATCTTATACATGGGGAAATATGGTATACAATAGTGTCTAACATGATACCAGGAAGGAAATATGGATTCAACATATAATTGTGGGAGCTCTCTACCAACATAGATCATAGTTCTTCTTTGTCTTATAAGGTGAACTTCATGAGTTTCTATGGATGAAATAGATGAACTACTTAGCAACCAGCTCTGATGATGAATCTCTATGAGTGTAGTTGAACCTGCAAAGCCATTGTTCCAATTAATCTATCCCATTTGGAAAGAACAGATAAGCCATGTCTTCTTAACAAAAAAAGGCTTTAGTTAAAACAAATCCACTCCTGTCACAATGCAGCTTCCAGATAGAGTTGAGAGCAGAGTATATATTTGACAAAATAAAGATAAAAGAGTTAAAAACTGTGGGACAATAATTAAAAAATATGAAGAAAGTAGTGCTTGAAGGAAAAAGAAGTTGAGCTGGATCTTGAAGGAGAATTGTCTGTGGCTAATAATAACTCACATTTTATTGGCCCTTTAAAATCAGACTTGTATTCTACTCCTGACTCTGGGTCATCAGAGGCTAGACCCAGAAAACCTGGAGCATAGCAATTCAACTAGTAATTTTGCCAGATTACACAGATTTGCCAGATTACACAAAAGAATAGCCAAATCTGACCTGATGTGTAAACAGCCACTTACATAGTATGACTTGAGGATCCCAAAAGATCTGATTGGTCCAAAAATATCTCCCAAGCCTTGTCCTACATGACTCAGACATTCCCATCATTAGAATCAGTCTCAGGTTAAAGGATTGTCTCCAAAAGCTCCCAAGAAAAATATTTCATCAAATGAGTACACATATCCAAAAGGACTTTGGAAACTATAAAACACTACATAAATGTTCAATACAATTAAAATTTCTTACTAGCATGAGAAACACATTAATAGTATTTAGCACTCTAAAAACTCTTTAAGAACTGAGTTGAATTAAATATCAGTGAACAGTAGTTGTTTATTATACAATTAATCAGTGAATATATACTACAAATATCCAGCACTGAGATTAAAAGACAAAAGTTAAGTAGTCCCTGTCCTCAAGGTGCTTACAATCTAATGGAAGAAACAATACGTGTATCTATAGGTATAGCAAAAAAAGAAGTACAAGATAATGTGTCAAACATTCAATGAATTAATTCTCATAGAGAGCAAGGACTTTACAGAACCTGATCCAGGACAGATTAAAGAAGAGAAAGCTCTGGAGTGTGGAGTATACATGCATGTTCCCTTATGAACTAGCAGTGGTGGCAAAACTGTTTGGTCTGGAGATGTGTGTGAAATATTGCATTTTCTTTTCCATTCCCCAAATTACTCCCCCCTCTTCCTGGAAATAGAGGGGAAATAGAATAGGAACTCCTAAATGGGTTTTACTCAAGTAGTGGAATGAATTCAAAGTTTTACTGAACTGGGAGAGAGAAGGTCCCTTATTTATTGATAGAGCTAAGAATTGGTTCAACAATTTAGAAAAATAATTTAGAATTTTGCTTAAAGAAATTTCTTTTTAGTTTTTTTTTGCAAGGCAATGGGGTTAAGTGGCTTGCTCAAGGCCACACAGCCAGGTAATTATTAAATGTCTGAGGCTGGATTTGAACTCAGTTACTCCTGACTCCATGGCCAGTGCTCTATCCACTGCACCACCTAGTCGACCCTTTAAAAATTTTTTATGTCATACCTTTTGCTTTAGAGATTCTACTGCTTGAAATATACCTCAAGTTCAAAAAGATAATATTCACATCTATGCAAAAAGTTATGCATATCAATACTTTTTATGGCAACAAAGAAATAAAATAAAATAGGCATTCATCAGTTGAGAAATGGCCAAACAAGTTGTGGCCTAGGGTTGCAATAGAATGCTACTGTGTAATAAGAAATGACAAATATGAAGACATCTGAAGCATGGGGAGAAATGGGAACCGTTGAAGAGTGAAAAATAGTCAGTACCAGGAAAACAATATACTCAGTGACTTACTCAACAGCAAACAGGAAGAACAACAATCAAACGCACTAACTGAATGATGCATAATTTCTGATATCTAAGCTTGGCCTTAAGGATACTTGAGAATATACACCTCCCTTCCCTGGAGAGGTGAGAGTCTATGTGTGTGAAATATTACATGTACTATCAGATGTGATTAATATGCTGTGTATTTTTACTTTTTATCTTTCTTTTTCTCTCTTTTAAAATATTTATTACAAGGTATGACTTGCTAGAAGGAAGGATATGCTCAGTAAACCAATCAGCAAACATTTAGTATATATAGTCTAGACACTAAATGATGAAGATGTAAAGAAAAGTAAAAAAAACAATCATAGATCTCAAGGAGTTCACATTATAAATATGGAAGAGATAACATATAAATAAACATCTAGGTGGTACAGTGAATAGAACATTGAACTTGCAATCAGTAGACTCATCTTTCTGAGTTCAAATCCAGCCTCAGACACTTACTAGTTGTGCAACTCTGGGCAAGTCATTTAACCTTGTTTGCCCTAGTTTCCTCATTTGTAAAATTAATTGGAGAAGAAATGACAAACCACTCTATTATCTTTGTCCACTACAAATGGGGCCATGGAGATTGGACATCACTGAAAAGCGACTTAACAAAAACAAAAATAAGTATGTGTAAACAAGAGCCATCCAGAGGAAGGTCACTTTAAAGAAGAAGGTTTGAGCAGCTGAATGCATGGAAAACAAAAGACATAAATAATTTTCCTTTAAAAAATCAGAACCTACAAAAAATAAGCTGTATTCCTTTCATTTCATCCTATTTTAAGTACTATTTATGATCCACCTTAAGCACTGTTTATGATCCTATATAGGATGTATCATGCCCATAATTAAGATACTACCTTGTCACTTACATTTATTAGGTCTATTCCAAGAGAAAATTTCTTCAAATGCCACAGCTGGACACTCATGGCTCTTAAGTGGGTCTTAAGCAGAGGTTTATTAGTAAATGCTGAGCAAATCACTTTCTGATAGCAAAGGGCACACTTTAAAGTTTAATCTGCATTCTTGACATTTTCTCCATTATTTTCTCAACTCTTTACTAGCAATAGAACAATAAATCAGGTCCTAGTTTTATGATGAGCTGAAGTTAAACACTCATGTTGAAATGTAATAATCAGCTCTCCCCAGCAGTGGAGATGGCTCCAATACATTCCTAGAGGGGGTTGCTAGATTCTCAGATTAATCCTGTAGTTATTCCTACTGCCCTGCTTCTCCAGCTAGAGTATATCCTGAGAGGATATAGCCAAGATCTTGTACTTCCTCCTGTTTAAACCTCATCTAACCAAGACCCAGTCAAAGCCCCTTCCCTAGCTAAAACAAATACTTCTTAACATATTGTAAATGGTATTGTCCTGTTTCATACCTGTGTCTGTAATGTATTGGATTTCATCTTAATTGTTTTATATTGGTTGACCTGATTTCTTAATGAGAGTACAAACCTTTTAAAAGCAGGGAGCCTTATTATAGGTAGGACAGTGAAGTAGAAAGAATTGTGAAGTAGGAGCCAGGAGACCTAGGTCTGACCATCCTGTTCTGCTATCAGCTTGCTGTTCAACCTTGGAGAGGACATTTTATCACTTTTCCAGCTTTAACATTCTAGGAGTCTTTCTACAACTTTTTTAATCCTTCTTCTTTCGTTGACCACCTGTTAAGCATTCAATTAACACTTGTCAAACTGAATTACACTCTTGTGTGACCTTCAGGAAATCACTTTATCTTTCTCCAGAGAGAAGTCTCCCAGTAAATTGCGATGTTCCTCATGGATATCAATATAGATTCTGGAAATAGGAAGACAGGAAAAGTTGACTGGAGAGAACTTCATCCAGAATCTTTCTAGTTTTGTTACTAGCTGAGATAATGCAGAAGGCAACAAGGTGGACAGAGTGCCAGACCTGGAGTCAAGAAGACTCATCTTCCTGAGTTCAAATATTACTAGCTGTGTGACTCTCAGCCAGGTACTGCCTCAGTTTCCTCATATGTAAAAATGAATTAGAGAAGGAAATAGCAAACCACTCTAGTATCTTTGCCATGAAAAGCTCAAATGGGGTATTGAAGAGTCAGACATAATTGAGAAACAATTGAAACTTTAGGCCATGTCCATGTCTTTCCTGTGCCACTAATTCTGATTCTAGTTCAAACTCAGGAAGAGCAGTTGTCACTATCAACTTTTTTTGGAAACTTGTTGGTTCTCCCACCGGCAAACTGAAACTTAATGCCTGAGAGAGCATGGTTCTCGGTCAAGATGTAGGACTCAGTGATTTCATGAATCTTATTTTTGAAGAGCATGATTCCAGAAAAGTAATAGTGGAAAATGCTATCCATCTCCTAAAAAAAAAAAAATGCAATTTGGGAAGGATGCAATTTGAGACATTTATTTTGAGGGTATGGCCAATTTGAGCATTTCTTTTAGTTGAATATACATATTTATAAAATTTTAATTATCTAGGATGAAAGAATAGAGGATAGAAACTCAGTATCTATTCGCTAAAAATATTGAAAAATAAACAATAACTCTGGTGTTATCTCTGTGAAGTTTGTAGTGTTTCCCCTCAATGTGGTTCTAATTTCTATGTGTCAAATATTTTCCATCTCTTTCAGTGCTACTGCTATTAGAGCCACTGTCATCCCAGTTTCTCTATGGCTCAGAGAAACAAGGCAGTTTCTTTTTAAAAAATTTCTTATTTTGGGATGGCTATATGGCACAATGGATAGAGCACTGGCCCTGGAGTCAGGAGTACCTGAGTTCAAACCCGACCTCAGACACTTAATAATTACCTAGCTGTGTGGCCTTGGGCAAGTCACTTAACCCCATTGCCTTTCAAAAAACCTAAAAAATATTCTTATTTTTTGTTTTTGCATCGGTTTGATTTTCTCCTCTCTCCTTACCTTAGTGAATCATCCCTTCTAATAAAGAATAAAAGAGAAAGAAAAGAAAGAAAATAACCCAGCAAAATTAGACAAGACATCATACAGAACTAACTAAATATATATATATATATATATATATATATATATACACATATATATATATATATATAGTGATCTCTTACCTTTGTAAAGAAGAAGGGGAGGGGAGAAAGCTTCTATTATGTTATCAGGCAATGTACTAAGTATCTTATTTGATCCTCACAATCATCCTAGGAGATGGATACTATTATGTTCCCCATTTTAAAGTTGAGGAAACTGGAGCAGAGAGAGGTTAAGTGACTTGCCCAAGATAGTAATTGTCTCAGGTTGAATTTGAACTCAGGTCTTCTTGTCTCTAGGTTCAGTCCCCTATCTACCACACCACATGCTGCCTCAGGACTAAATATGGTCCTTATACAGTGTTTGACTTGTTATTTTAAATCCATTTACATTTCTCTTATCATTTTATCTATTATTTTCCTGGTTCTGTTTATTTTCACTTTGTATCAGTTGCATAAGTCTTTCTATGCGTCTCTATATTCTTCATGTTTGTTGTTTCTTACAGAATAGCAATGTTCATTACAATCTTGTAAGAATCCAAGTTCAGCATCATCAGAAAACATTCACCCTGGCACAAAAGCCCAGTCACTTCAGAAGTGAAACAAGGTGGCAGTTTCTTCAACCAGTTAGCCAGCATCTAATATCCAACCACAACAGGTTATAATATTTGAAGCTGGGAAACTTCCAGAATGTGCTTAGCATTTTTCCAGGTTTCTTAATTCCTCCCCTCTAAGTACATTGTCTCTAGGCTTTTTTCCACCTCTGTGTACATTTCCCATGTACTTCTCATGGGAAGTTTCTTCTAATAACTCATACTCCCATCTCCTTTCTCTAACTGCATTATCATTTACTGTGTGTGGCATAATTACCATTGTACTAGGAATATATATACATATATATATATGTATATATATATATATATTCAAATTATCTTTCCCATATATTTTAACACTATATATGCTCTGTTGATCTGGAAAATGCCCATATGTAATCTAACCCACACCCCTAAACTAAAATGTCTTTGAAAGGAAATAAAGATATAGATATGTACCCAAAAAAATCACTATCTATAGCCTAGGCAGATTTCATACAAATAAGGCATTGGGTAAAAGTATAATCTGTATACAGGACTGTTTTAATCTCTAACTATTTAAAATTTTAGGATCAGAGATCCCAAATCTTGTATTTGACAGGAAAGGGAACTAAAATCATAGATGAGAGAATGAGAGAGAGAGAGAGAGAGAGAGAGAGAGAGAGAGAGAGAGAGAGATGAATGGATGGATGGATGATAGATGATAGATAGTCAAATATGTCAGAACCGAGAACTGAGCCCAGCTTTTGATGTCCTATCCAGTGCTCTGCCCACAATACCACAATGTCTTTCAGTAATGAGTTGGAGTATCTATATGCTCTTGGAGCAGGTAGGTGGAAAAATGAATAGAATGCCAGATCTGGAGTTAGGAAGACTCATCTTCCTGAGTTCAGATTTGTCCTCAGACACAAGCTGTGGACTCTGGACAAGTCACTCAACCTATTTGCTTCAGTTTCCTCATCTGTAAAATAAGCTAGAGAAGGAAATGGCAAACTATTCCCGCATCCTTGTTAAGAAAACCCTAAACAAGGTCACAAAGAATCAGATGTGACTGAATGACAACAACAAATGTGCTCTGATTGAAAAAATTAAAAAAGTAAAATATCAATAAAAAAATGTGCTCTGGACCAAGGAGTCAGGAAAACCTGAATTCTTAGTTCCTGATCTGCCACTAACTCTCCTTGTGGGGGTTCAGTTTTCTCCTTCATAAAATCAGGGCTTTAGACTTGTGACTTCTAAAGTTCCTTCCATAAATTAAGCATTTTGTGGACAAGACTGTCTTACTTCTTCCTCCATATGCCATGTAATGTAGTGTCAGCTATATGATCAGAATTCAAAACAATGGTCATGGGATCATAAATTAGAGCTAGAACGGACTTTCTAGCCCCAAATCCTCTTCTTCCAGTTGAGGAAACAGGCCCAGGTAGTTTACATGACTTGCTCAAAGTCACCCAGGTTGTGAATGACAGAGCTGGGATTGTAAGCACCAGTACCCCCAGACAGGCTGACAGGTATAGAATAGAGGAAATGAAATGTTGTCTGACCCCTCTGTTTTATATCTTGGAATAAGAACGTGTTGATTAATTTCATTAAAATGTCTGACATCTTGTGTGAGTGGGTTCTTCTTCACAGCTCACTGACAGCATCATGATTTCTTCCTTCAGCACAGGGTTCTCAGGGGATGCAAACGTGTCTGCTCAAAGTGTTCTCCCCCACAGAGTGCAGGTGTGTGAGCAAATCTTTTCTGAGAAGATATTTTGTTAATTAATTGAAATTTAAACACTGAGTGGGTGGCAAGAATATAATTTTCTTGAGAAACATACTTAAGTGAGGTTAAATAACTGAGAGTTAGCTAAGCCTAATGGAGATGGAGGTGGAAATTTCTTTTTTCTAAACAAATGCTTATTCGTTTGGAAAATCTTGGTTGGTAGCCAACAGTCTACCTTGAAGCAAGTAAAACTACAGGCTTTCTGATTTTTCTGTTTGCCAGTAGATGGAATTAAACATACTTTCCCCTAGCCTAGGAACATCTGTTGCCTGGTTCACTAACAACATTAGCAGAAAAGGGGAGGGGGCACAGAATAAATATGTATCACATGACTAGAAAATTTCAAGGTTCCTAGATCAGCATTTATTTGTCACTAAAAAGTCAAAATTTTAGAGAACATATGGCACATCAGACAAGAATATCAAGAACTATGGGGGGAAATGGACAAAAGAACTCAATCTGTCAAACTCAAAATTTATGTAAAGAGGCTATTATACCAACTATCTGATAATTTTTTAAATAAGCAAGTCAATGAAACAGATGGGAAAATTCAGAAATAAATACCAAAGCCTATATAAGAAGAGGGTTTGAAAATCCAGGACTAAAAAAGAAATCATATCATTCAAATAAATAATTTTTAAAATTGTTGGAGAAATTGGACTAGCAGTCTGGTAAAAATCTAGACTCATATTTCCCACTCTCCATATATTACAAGAGAATTCTAATTAAGTTAGTAATCAAAATATTTTAAAAGTCAGTTTAAAATTGAAGAAAAGGAAATAACATTTATTTCAATTACAGAGAAAAGAAACATTTTTTCATCTTTTGAGCAAGTAGAATAAATTATTGGAGACAATTGATGGTTTCCAGCACGTGCAAATGAAAAGATTTTGCTTGGCAAAAGCACTATCTGCAAAATCACAAAGAAAGAAAACTTATTGGAGAAAAAATCTCTGTAGCTAATATAGCTATAATACTGATTTTTAAAATCTGACATCTGGAATTTGTAAAAAGCTTTATAAACCTATGAGAGTCAAAGTTCATTCTCTAAAGGAGAGACCAATAAGCAATTTTTATAGTGGGGCAAAATATCAATTGCAAGTAATCTCATACAATAACACAATAGAATTACAAGTATAGAAACTGACATTAAAACAATTTTAAGATATTGAGGTAATCCCATTAAATTGGCCAAAATGGGGGGGGGGGTGAGCTAAGGATAAACTTAATGTTGATGGAGTTGTGGGAATCAAACACTATATAACATTAGTGAGACTGCAAATTGGAGAGCAAGCTCATTATATATAATAAGAATTAAAAATATGTTTATATCTTTCTGACCCAATGTGTTGACTAGATCATTATGTTTTAAAATGAAAAACTAAGGGGTAGCTAGGTGGCGCAGTAGATGGAACACCAAACTGGAATCAGGATGTACCTGAGGTCAAATATGAACTCAGACACTTGATACTATCTGGGTGACCTTGGGCAGATCATTTAACCCCCCTCATTGGGAAAAAAAACCCTATATGATGTAAAATTATTTAGTTTGAAAACTTTTTATAAACTAATGAAGAAAATAAGTGATCAGAACTAGGAGAATAATTTGTGCAAAGAAAACAACACTATAAAAACAAATTTAAAAATTGTAAGACCTAAAATCAATACAGTGACTATTCATGAGTATAGAGGACTGATGATGAAATGTAACTAAGGTCAACAAATTTAAATAATTTGCTTAGAATCACCCAGTAGTAAATATGTGAGGCCGAAACTGAACTCAGATCTTCCTGTCTCCAGGCCCTGCTGAATCACCAGCTGTCCCTAATGATAGCTAAGAAGTTTTCTTAACATAAACCCAAATGTAATGCAATGAATATTGTCTAAATGCAACATACAGAGGCTGTTGGTATTGCAAGAGCAGAGACCAGAGACCAGAGATTAGGGTTGGGATATAAATCTAGAAGTCACTTGTTCAGGATGACCAAGGAAGCCTTGAGAGTCCAACAGGGGAGTTCAAAGGATCTTCTAGTCCAAGTCTTTCATTTTCAGATAAGGTTGTTATTTGGGTTTCCCCAAGGCCAAAAAGAAGGAAGATGAGAGGAGACAAGATAATCAGCAGGTATTGAGAAAGAAGAAAAAGAGGATGAGGCTAGAAGTTCAGAGATGCCCACATTGTAAAAGAGCAGCTCATAGATGTACACAGAATGCTTGGACTGGGAAGTCCTCAGATCTTTCAGAGATCAACAGCCTTCTTTTAGATAGGAGAAAACAATGGCCAAGAGAGGTTAATGGACCTTCAGAAGAGGCTGGTAAAGGATAAATGAGGAGCAGGAAGGAAGAAGAGAGAACAGAGATAGCAGTAAGGGAGAGAGAAGGAGCTCATGTGAGGAGTATCTCTAGAAAGAAGAGGTTATCAGCATTGTCAGATACTTCAAAGCCATCAAAGAGACCAGTTGCTGAAAAGACACCATTGGCTCTGGCCATCAGGAAATCACTGGTAATCACAGGAAATGCATCTTTTCCTCAACCTGTTATTCTTTTCATCACTGCACGTTGGTTTGGGGACTGGAATTGGCTAACCTCTCCTTTTTCTTTCCAAAGGTCATCTGTCACCTCTTCTCTCCAGGGGAAGATCTGGAAGTTTCAAGTGGGTCATTGGTTTCAGATAAAATATTATTTTGAATACTCAGTTTCCTTTACAATTTGACAAAGCCGGATGTAGTGCACAATTTAGGCCAAGAAGTCAGGAAAAAATTCTCAGCAGGGAGATTCCATTAATTTACTAATTTCTCCTATGAGGAAATGCATCAAAACTTCACAAAATACTGAACCAGCATGAACATTATACCCATCCTAGCTCTTCAGGGAAGGGATTATTCTAATGGCTTGTCCTCAGTCTTTGATTAGGAACTGAAATCCTCTCTTACTCCCCTCACAAAAAGAAACTACTCCAAACTGGGTGCCAGGGATGCTTCTCTATCTGAGCTTGTATTCATTTCTCATTGGAAATTTATTATGCAGCTATATTCTAGAAGTATGCTGAGCTAATCAATCAACAAACATACCTTGTTACCTACTACATGACTAGCACTATACTAGATGCTAGGAATGTCCAACTCTTCATGACCCCATTTGGGGTTTTTTTTTTGGCAAAGTGGCTCAGTTGATAGAGTGCCAGGTCTAGAGTCAGAAAGACAAACTTTGACTAAATTTAACTACAGTCAAAAATTATTTTAGATTTACTAGCTATGTGACCCTGAGCAAGTCACTTAACCCTGCTTGCCTTGGTTTTCTCATCTGCAAAATGAACTGAAGAAAAAAATGGCAAACCATTCTAGTATCTTTGCCAAGAAAATCCCAAATGGGGTCATGAAGAGTCAGACACAACTGAAACAACTGAACAATAACAAAAGGGATACATGACAATGATTGCTCCTGATCTCTCCCTCCCAAACCCTACTTCCTCTGCTCAGTTTCCAGTAATCCGAACAGATTTAGGAGCTAGAGTTTCAAAAGAGACTTCTCCATTATGAAATCCATTACTTTAACTACCCCCAAAATCTAAGTCTCCTCCATGACCTTACATAATCCCAGCTATGTCCCACAGGACAGCTCTACAGCAAAACCCTGAATATAACTTTTTTAGATTTTATGATTAGCATAGGCTATATGGTTAACTGGAAAGAGCATTTGATGTGGAATTAGGGGAAATATGGGTGTGATCCCCACCTTCAACCCTTAATAATTGTGTGAACCATAGTAAAGTCATTGAACTTCTGACAGCCTCAATTTCTTCATTTATAAGCTGGAGATAATAGTGTCTGTCGGTACTACATCAAAGGGTTGCTATACATTCACTTAATATTAATTTTAACAAAGTTAAGCTTATTTCAAAAACAGCAGGAACAAAGTATAAACAATTGCCCCAGTACTCTAATACACCAGTTCAGTCTCAGGGTGAGGGCAATAGGTTCAATGCAAGTCATTTCTTATATAGCATCAGCCCTGCTAAGTTCAGATGCACCCCACCTGATCAATGAATCTACCTCTTAACTATTACTGGAGCTATAATGGTGGAATTTCATGGTGAGTTGGGCTATGGGAGGGGGGAAGATTGTGAAAAGAGAGGATGTTTCAACCTAGCACTCAAAGAAATAGATTCACTAGACCATGGCCAACCCCCTAAATCTAGTACCTTGAATAAAAATAAGGAAGGAAAAAAATGTGTTAAGCACTTTTACCAATATTATCTCATTTGATTCTCACAACAACCCAATGAGGTAGGTGCTATTATAATCCCCATATTACAGTTGAGGAAACAGAGGTAGACAGGGTAAGTGACTAACCCAGGGTCACACAGTAAGTATCTGAGACTGAATTTAAACTGAAGTTAGCTAGATCTTAGTTGTCCTTTGTAATCAAAGAGGACCATGTTATCATTTCTATGATAACATATCATTCTATAATAACATAACTTTTATATTATATTTGAAGTGTACTTGACTCCAGGACCAGCCTCTATCCACTATGCCACCAAACTACTTCTAATGGAGCAGGATAGAGTGAAAACAAAATTATTCTACCATGTGGATCAGAATATGTGATGTTAGTTTGGGCAGAGAAAAGGTTTTATACCTACCTTATTTCTACATAGCTCTTTGTACATTCACATTGCATCTTTCTTAGTTGCAACTCATAATATCCTTGTTCTCACCCAGCTGATCAAGTAGGAAACTGGAACAGAGAGAACAAAATGATTTGCTCAAGTTAGTGTTAGAACAAGCACTAGAAGACCCACATGAATCCCATTTGAGTCATCAATAAACATTTTACTGTTGTTACTGAAATAGTTGTTCTATCATGTCCAGCTCCTCATGACCCCATTTGGGTTTTTTTTGGCAAAGGTTCTCTGAACACTTTGTCATTTCTTTCTCCACAGTAAACATTTGCTAAGTATAAGGGGATAGATACATGCAGACACAAAGAGGCAAAAGATTGTTCCTGCCTTCAAGGAGCTTACAGTCTAAATGGGGGGGGGGGGGGGAGACAACAAGCAAACAAAGACGGACTAACAAGCTATATACAGGATAAATAGGAATGGCCCAGGAACTTGAATTTAGAGGTATTGGGAAAAGCAATAGTTTCTTAACTGATCTCTTTATTTTCCTTTCAATTAATCCTCTGTTTAGCTAACAAAATAAATTTTCTAAATCACAATCTACTCTATCACTCTGCTGATAGACTCTTCAGTAGCTCTCTGTTGTCTCTAGGATAAAAATATAAACTAAGTATAAGGTCTAATAGCTCTTTGTGAGCATTCAGAAGGCCTGAGTTTATGGCACAGTTATTACAGGGTGAAAATGTATGCTTGTACCCAACCTTGCACACATTTATAACCTCTGCCATTGTCCTTTCCAGGCAGATTTCTGGGGATCCCCTTTCCTCTAATAGTTCCCTGGTAAACTTGGGGGAAAGAAGAGGAGGAAGTCATAACAGGAACTTTTACTCCCTCTGGAGTAAGAAGGTGTCTGTTATTTCAAACACAAAGCCAGATTGTGGTGTTGTTGCCAACTATAATCAAATTTTATGAGCGAATTTTAATTAAGAGTCACTAAGTGAAGAGGCTCCTCCGGTATTCCTCTGAATGATTATACCTCCCCAAAAAAGGTCTTAGTGAAGCTCATTAAAGAAAGTTGGACATAGGTATGGTTTTTCCATTCTGAAGCAAAAAAGTAAGGAAGCTTCCAGAAATTTCCTGCTAATCTATCAATCAGCAATCAACTAATCTGTGGATTCTGGCACCAACAGTGAAGTGAGTAGGCTAGAGTTTTGATCTCAGACTTTATTTTGTTCATTCAATGGACCAGCTAATACTAGTGCCACATGGGAGAAACCTGGTCTAGTTCAGTTCAATTAAATTAAAATATTATTAAGAGAAATAAAGACAAAAAAGGACACTGTTCTTATCCTCAAGGTACTTATCAAGGAAATTTAAAATCTAGACAGATGAATAAATGAAGATAAGTTGAGGAGAGAAAAGGCATTCAGAACTAGGGAAATCAGAAAAGAGCAGAGGGAAGAGGGAAGAACCTCCAGGGATAGGAATGAGGATAAACATGCAAAAAGCATGGAAGTGGTAGATGGATTATTGAGTTTGAGGAACAAATTGATTGATCAGGCTGCAATGCAGAATATGTGAAAAAAAAGAGAAATTATCAGTCAGACTATGAAAAAGATAGTTAGAAACCAGATTAGGGAGTGATTTTAAACAAAACTAAGGGAATTTGTATTTGCTCCCAGGAGCAATAAGGAATCTCTGAAGCTTCTTGACCAGGGGGATGAAGGTGGCAGATCTGTGATTTAGGAAACTTATATTGGCAGTTGTTTTGAGGATTCGTTGGAGGAGACTGGAAGCAGGAAAGCCAATTAGGAGACTATTGAAATAGTCCAGATGAAGTGGTAAGGCCCTGAACTAATCTGTTATGTGTTAAAAGGACTCTGAATTTGGAGTCAGAGAATTTGGGTTTGAATCCCAACTGCAGTTTACAACATATGTGAATTTGAGCAAAGTCACTTGCACTTTCTAGTGCCTCAGTTTCCTGGATGATCCCCACAGTCTTTTCTGGCTTTAAATCTATGATGGTATAAATCTCAGTACTCAGTTCATAGTCAATACTCAAAAGAGTATGCTGGGAATTAGTCAGAACAGTTATCTATGGCCACCATTATTCCAAAAACTTTGAGAATCTGTCTGTTAGGAAAGCTGAGAAGGACAGACCTCAAGCTAAGAATTAGAAATTCAAAACACAAACTTTTTCACTATGTGGCTTTGAAGTTAATGACAATATTAATGTCACTTCTTTCTCTTTCCCTTCATTAGCCCGTTAATGAGAAAACTAGAATTGCAGAATGCCAGAATTCCAACAGACCTTAGTTGTGGTGTAGTACAAGGTCCTAATGTTAGGTGAGCTTGAGGATTTGAGCTTGAGTCCCCTCTTGGTCAGAGGCTAATGATATAAGCCTGGAGGAGTCATTTGCTAAGCCTTTGTTTTCTCATTAGTGAAATAAGGATAAAAACATCCACAAAGATGTTGTGAGGAAATCTATAATTATTATAATGCAGTTCTGGGGTTCTTCACCTTTTTTTGTGTTATGGTCCTGAAACTTAAAAACGTATAAACCCTTTCTAAGAATAATGTTTCTAAATATATAACATGCCCCATTCTCTTGGAGCAAAGTTTGATACATCTCCCTTCAGAAGCATCCTGAGGAGTTTGGGGTATATTACTTTTCTTTGCTATCAGATTAAAATTCCTTTAGTTGTGTTTCCCCTATTTGTTAAGAACTGTAGGTTCTATTTAATCACTTAATATTGGATAGCTTTTTTGCAAAGGAGCAATTACTTCAAAGAACAAACAGTTATTTCCCCACAAACCTCTGGAGCATATTCTTCCCTGTACTACCTTAGGTCTCTGGAAGAGTATTAAGCTCAAAACTCAGATCAGTTTTTGATTGATTGATCCCACCACATCATGTTCAGATAGGACATAATTGCCAGAAAAAATACTTCTATTAGGTTGGGGATCCTGAGGCTCACTCACAAAAATCATTCCCCAAGGCACTGATGCTGGGCTGTTTTCAACACTGGGCTTGGATTCTGACTTCCAGATAACTGTGGCTCTCACTCTGCCAACAAGCCTGAGACTCAACTCCCTGTGTTTAGAGTATGAAAGAATAATATGATTAAGACCACACAGGTCTCATAAAGGAAGAGGTCTTGAGACCTTTCCCTTTAAAGTATAATACATAAAGTTATTGAACTCATTTTATTCATCATAAAATTCATACACCTCATCACTGTCAAAACTTCCACCCATTAGTTCACCCTCATCTGTGTCTGATGATGAATCACTATTAGGAAAGTCTCTGACTGCTCTCCTGCCCATTCTCTGGTCTGGGGTTGACCACAAGCACTCCCCCAGCAAGTCTCGTGCATGGACACATGCTTAGTCCATTCCATTTCATGAACCTGAAACACCAATTGAGGCCTCCTTTGAAAACAATCATTTCATCAGCAATTCTTCTGGTCTCCTGCTGAACCATCTTTGTGGACACAGGAATTCCAATGGCCCTTTGCTCTTCAATCCATCTCTAACTTAGGCCATTTGGCTGACTTGCCTCTCATGGACTTCTACTATGGTATTTTCAATGGATTTCTTCTTCCTGTGGCCAGTCTCAGATTGTTTTCTCAGTTGGAGGAGGACAAACTGACATTCAAGAGCACAACTTCCATTCTTTTGCAAACTAGATCACTTTGAACTTGAATTCAGCATTGTACAAAAATCTTTTTGAGCCATTTCTGGGCAATTCATGGCAAAAACATAACCTAATATACTGGTAACAAATGCAAAACGATGAGTGTAAAGACAGCAAATGCAAAAAGCAGGAAATGCAAGTAAAAAAAATCTACAATTTCTGAAAAAGTTGCTCCCAGTATTTAGACCCAAATTTTTTGGAAAAGGGTGCATCTTATACATGGGGAAATATGGTACTCAATCTGCAACAACGGACCAAGTGTTGCTGACATTTCACTTCTCCAGCCTGGGTGGCATACTTCCCTCCCTCAGACCCTTGGCTGGAAGCTGAGTGGGTGAAATGACAAGTGGCCTACAACATGTCTCTTTGCTGGCTTGAGGCAGGACAGTCACGCCAACATAATTTACCCTCCGGCCCTCTCACATGTCAACCATCTCACAGCACTGCCACCCCTCCCACACTTGTCACCAGATCCCTTGTTCCCACTTCAGATGAAAGGCAGGCAAGTTCCTGACAACACAAGTCAAAGACCTCTGACTTCAATGATATTTAAGGGTCCTTCTAACACTAATGTGGTGATTCTCCAGTTACTGCTGAGTGGAAACATGCTAACACTGAAGGAGTGTGTGCAGAGAATGTCAAATGATCCCCTCCAGGCAGAACAGCCCACATTCCAGAAGGTCAGGCCTCAGGACAGTGCTTACATGGACAGGCTTAGACCATCCATCTCCCTCTACCCTGGAAAACTACTGAGCAATGGGGAATGTCAGCTCAGGTGAAGGACCAGAACTGAGGACATGCTACAAGAGACTGAAAGCTTAGGGTATTAATGGACATTGTGCTATAGACTATAGACTGCCTGCTTGAGACTCAGGATCTAGATTCAAGTCAGAATCTCTGACACATGGTGATGGTGGGCCAGTGACCAGGGAATTTTCTAACTATAAACTGCAAGATTCAGTAAAAGTACTAATATGCATTGGCAAAGGATGTTTCCTCGGTGGAAATTCCATTGTTTTTGTTTTCCTATAATAAAATATAAATTCCTTGAGCTCAAGTACCATTTAGATTTTTGACTTTATATCCCTAGAACCTAGCACAATCCTAGACACATTTCAAGCACTTAATAAACATTTAAATCAATTGAATTGAACTGGATTAAACTGACTTCAGGGTTATGTTTTAAATAATTTATAAATTCATTCATAAACAATTTATAAATTATGTTATATATTTATATTATAAGTAATGTTATTTATAATTTATTATAATCTATTTATTATATATAATATTATAACTAATTTATAAATTAAATAATTTACAAATACTGGTTAAGTACCTACAATGAGATACTGCTGATATTAAACGCTTTTAGATGTATATATGCCAGCTTGCATTGCTTATTGTTTTAGTTGTTTGAGTCCCTCAATGAATCTGTAATGACAGGCACCATAACCTAATTCTAAGGGGAACCCTGGCATCTTTCATAGGGGCAATTCTATTTAATTCAACTAATTAAGCAATTAACCTTGTTACATTTAACTTGCCAGAAATAGTGGCAGGTGCCAGGGTGACTTTGGCCCATTCTTTCTACCACTGTTGAGAAATATGCAAAGATTGAACACTCTGGCATGAGGTAGTCTGCAGTCTGCCTGTATTCTCCTGGGTCTTTTGCTTTCTTTGGGGGCTGCCCTTTCTGTTCCTGTCTAGTCTAAATAATCATTGGACCTTCTTCAGCTTGAGCTCATCCTGGGACTTGGCACTCCCATCTCACATACTGGCTCTCAGCCGGGTTGTCATTTTAAATAGGACCAGCTGAGGCAAAACTGCACATCCCCAGGAGCTGCAATCTGCTTCAGGCATTTCTTCCTTTCTGCAAATGAAACTTCAGCCAATCCCCATGCCAACCTACATGCAGGCAAATCTCCCTGCCAGTCTTACTCCTTCTCCTGTCCCACTCCCAGCATTTAAAGGAACATCTCAGAGAGTTCTGAAAGGTAGCAGAAAGTTCCAAAATGGCAGTCTGTGGAGGTGTGGAGTGAGTCAGGGGCAATCTTATGGTCATATGGAAGTGAGAAGACCAAAATGGCTAACACTGACATATTGGTGGTTGGACAACGCATGGTCTTTTCCCTCAGAAAACTGATAGTCCAATGAAGAGATGAACCAAAAAATATTCTAAAAGTTATAAAGCATTAGCTTTCCTACTTCCAGGCTAGTTTGAAAAGGAAATGATAGGCATAGTGAGGAAATTTTATTCCCCAAAGAAACAGGAGCAAATCTTTTCTAGGATGTTCTGGTCCAAATGTGAAATTAGTGTTGCCTGAGAGAAGAGAGTAGAGAGTGAGGGCCTTAGAGAATTTTTCATAATCCTCTCCTACAGCTGACCAGTAAAGAATCTTTTGTTACATTAACCAGTTGTCATCATAAGAAGTTATGTGACCACCAAGATGGCAGATAAGAGTTTCTCTGATCCCCATGACCTCATAAACCTCTCAAACACTAAAATTATGTGCCAAAGATAAAATAACTTGAACTATCTCCCCAGTTAAAGACTCTAGATGCTCAAAAGAAGGGTAATAGCTCCTTGAAATAATGCATGACTTGTACTGAGCATCTTTTTCCACACTATCCACCACATTACTTACAATAATCTGCATCAGTCACATGACCTATAGAATCAACAAAATATAAATCCATTTTCTGAATCCCTTTCCTCTTTCTAGTGCCTTCAAGATGCTAGTTCCAAACTGAAGAGATTTGCTAGCTATCCAGCTCCATGATGATATTCTGGGCTTCAAAAGATCTCAGCGGAAGTCTCAGAACAGAGAGAAATAGGTAGAATATGTATTTAGGTTTGATATAGAGCTCAACCTCACATCCTGACCTCCTTCAGCCTCCCAGAACCTTAGAAACTAAGACTCCAAATGACAGAAATCTGCCCAAGCTACAATAGGATCAGAATGGCAATGCTCTGTACTAGGGGGGCAGAGAACCAAGGAATAGAAGAAACAGGACAAGACAGTATGGCTCTCCACTAAGCCTGAAGGAAAGAGTATACAGCTGAGACTAGTTCTGCCCCTTCTAAAGTCTTTTGGATCACAAGCCCAGACTGGTGAACCATGAATTCCTCAGTGTGGGAGAAAACTGAGACCCTTTGAGATCCAGACCCCAGGGAAACCATCATCAAAGGGAAGGGAGTGAGGAAGAGAGCATCGAGGGAAAAAAGACAAATTCCCAAAGATCCCAGGAAGAAGAAAATTCAGAGACCTTAAACACAATCAAATAAGCTAACAAGAAAAATATTAACAGCAGAATGAGATATGGCCCCCAGATCTCATCAAGAAAAATAATTCAATACCTAATGAAATAGAGGAGCATATGGGTTTTGAGAATATGGAAGCTCAACATTTCTGAATGATTTAAAAGAGAAATGAGAATTATGACATATAATTTATGTCCTACATTGCAGAAATAATGGACAGAATAATCAAACTTCAGTTTGTGATGGCAAGTCTAAATAAGAAACAAAAGAGAGAATAACTGATCGGGAATGCAAAAATACAGAACTGAAGTACAATGGAGGAGCAAAGAATCAAAAAAAGCAATACCATTAGAGGAAAGCATGTTTCTATTTAAGAAACATTGATCTCAAAGAAGTTTCAGAGACAATCTAAGGATTACAGAACATGACAATTTATGTCGGAAGTGAAAAGGGAAATAATGAGATCCTGACCATGTGGGTTGCCAAAAGGAGATGACAATAGTGGTATTTCAGTGGTGGAAAGGCAATCCAGGGCAGGATGGAGCAAGAAGGCCTCGTTAAAAGTCAATCAGAAGATTAGATATCTAAGAGAACAGGGCACAACTAAAATGTTTACAAATTTCCCTTGGGTCAGTCCCAGCCGCAGTACCGGTTTGAGAAACACCGCCTATGGGGGAAACCCTGATCTCAGGCCCAACTCTAATCAGGAAATATCAGTGCTGAAATGCTTATGGGAAGAGTTGGCTCCCTATGGTCTCTCTCTGACAGATTTATTCAGGGGCTGGTACAGCTGTTTTGGAAAGCAGTTCAGAACTACATTACCAAAGTCATTAAACTGTGTCCCAGAAATACCACTGTACCTCAAAAGAAATCAAAGAAAGAGGTAAGAGACCCATGTGTACAAAAGTATTTACAATGGTTCTGGGTTTTTTTTTTTTGGAGTGGCCATGAGATGGAAATTAAAGAGGTCCCTACCTATTGGGATTTTATGAATATAATGGAATGTTACTGCAACATAGAAATGATGAGCAAAACAGTTTCAGATAGACCTGGAAAGAATTCTGTGAATGAATGCAGAGTAAAGTGAATACAGCTCAGAGAGCAATTTACACTAATTTACACAGAATTCAAAATGAAAATAACTTGGAAAAAACTTAAGAACTTTGATAAAATGCAGTGGTAAATCAAGATTCCAGAGAATCAAGAATGAGTTTTGCCATCTATCTCCTGACAAAGATGAGATAGACTCAAGAAATAGAATGAAATATATGCATATATATAGTATATTCATATGTATACATATACATATATATACATATATATGTGTGTGTGTATATATATACTGGATTTAGGGACATGTCCAATGTAGTCATTTATCTTGCTTAATTATGCATATTACTACAGGAATTTGATGATTTGCTTTTTGTTTTGTTTTCAGTTTGGAAAGTGAAAATTCACGTGTTAATTTTAGAAGTAACAATAAAAAAGTTTTTAAATTTTATTCATCAAAGTATATATAAAAGTAAACCATGGTGTCCTTTGTCTCTCCCCATGAGTGAATTCTCAGAAACTTCAGGGTATTTCCTCTTTTATTCCTTCCTATACGGTCTTGGAAGAGAGAAACAGAAGTTGATCTTTCCTGGCCCAGCTGGGCCAGGATTTATCATGTTTCTGATGTCCAGGACTCTGAGGACAAAACAGGACAACCAAGTTATTTACTCACAGCCCATCCCTAAAGGAAGGGGGATTCCCAAGTCAGGTAGGGGATTGCTTAAATATTCCCTGAATTATCAACTAGTGGTTTAATGAATAAAAGAATTGTAGTTGGATTTAAAGACCTGAAATCTTGTCTTAGTGCTTTATTTGTGTTACCTTTGAAAAGTTACTTACCCTTGCAGGGTCTCACTTTTCTTTGCTATAAAATGGGGGTGTTCCTTCAGGGTCTCTTCTAGCTCTGAATACAGTCCCCTCCCATCTTATTCTCTATTTTTTAAATCTTATCTGTCTTTCAGCAGCACCAATTCCACTTTTCCATAAAGGTTTTTCTGACAACTCAGTCTTTCTGAGAATCCCCAAAACAGAAAGTGTCTGTACCACTCAGTGAGCCCTTCTTATGCTTTTCTCTTGAGTTAGTTTTGTCTTCCTAGCTGAGTTAGAAGTTCTTGGAGTGCAGACACTATATCATTGAACTTTGTATTTCCTCTCCCCTCAAAGCCCTGTCCATGGTAAGCAGGCCATGTGCTAATTGGTTAATTTTCTTCCTAATTGCACAAGCTTCATAGAATATGATAACTGGCAACACTGTACTTATAAATCTAGAGTTTTTAGCCTGAATATGTGGCTGGGAGAACTCATCTTGTTAACACTAAAATCCTAGTGAGAGATTCCAGATCTAAATTTGGAAGGAGGCTCTCTGGAAATTTAAAAGCAACAGAATCCAAGAACAACATAAGTTTTAAGACTGTCATATATGTCTTTCACCATTATAGCACCCACCGTCCAACATTTTCTCTTCTCCTCTCTTCTTTTTTTGTTCCTTACCCCAAGGGGATACCAGATAAGAATGTGAACCAAGAAACCATAGTAACTATGCCTAGAATATATAGAATATTATTGGTAGGAGGAAAATGTGGTTATTTAAAGGAAAATATCTGTAAGTGCATTTCTCTATAATATATGTATGTCAAAAATTCACAGTTAAATGCAAAAAGTTTCTCTATGTAAAAACTGGAGATCATTCTCTCCCTAGCTATCCTATAAAAACTTGTTCCTTTTTCTCACTTGACACTGAACTCTCCCAGATATCTATTGGTCTTTCACATTAAATGTTTTCCCTGGTTTCTGTTATGTGGGCTATTAGCAGCTACATGGAGTCCAAACCATTGTTGAGCATTTTATTTTTGTTTTTTTGAGCTGTTCATTTTTTTAAGATTAAAAAATTGGAAATTAAAAAGGCACTGGCTCTAGAATAAAAGAATCTATTTTTAAATCTTGTGAAATATGTGAAAAAAGTTCACAAATATTTTGTGAACTTGAGAAAAATCACTTTACCTCTCTAGACCTCAATTTGCTCATCTGTAACTTAAGGAAGTTAAAGTAGCTGGCCTCTGAGGTCCCTTACAATAAGGATCTGCAACCACTATGATTTTCCTTTGGGATATCAGTCTCACATATCACCAACTAGGAGATGGCCTAGTATTCCTGACCCAGGGAACCAAATAGGTTTACCTAGAAAGTCCATGTAATCTATGGTATGTTGCACTGAGAATAATACATTTTAGAATCAGGAGGACTTGAGTTAGAATCCTGCCTCAGAAACAATCTGGGTGACCTTGAGCGGTCATTTAACCTTGGTCAATGTCAATTTTCTCCTTGTATGGTATGAATAACAACAGTTCCTACCCTGCAAGACTATGGTGAGGATTAAATGAGATAACATCTTTGGTGTCCTAGTAGACAGAGCACTATACCTGGATTCAGGAAGATATGAATTCAAATCCTTACTCATTTACTGCCTATGTAATCTTTGGGAAAACCACTAAAATTCCTTCAGGTCTATTTTCCTCATCTGTAAAATGGGGGTGATAAGAGTTCTTGCCTTAAAGGGTTGTTATGAGGATCAAATGAGTTACCATATTAAAAGTGTTTTGCAAATCTTAAAGCACTCTATAAATGCTAACCATTGTTATTCTCATTACTATTGCATCATATTGTTGGGAGAATCCAAAGACACAGAATGAAATTAGCCTCAGTTTCTGAAAAGCATGACAGAAATCCTACATATAAAAAAATTGTTGGGGCGGAGCCAAGATGGCCACAAGAGAGCAAGTCTCTTAGAAGCTCTCTCATAAAACTTTGATAATAAGGACTTTAACTAAACTTTCAAAAGACAGAACCCACAGAGGGACCCAGTGAGGCAGTTCTCCTACTCAAGGTAACCTGGAAAAGAGCAGAAAGGCTCTGTTCCCCGGGGTCGGAAGGGTGGCCCGCCAGAGGGGTAGCCGCCAGAGAGAAAGAAATTCAGCCTCCCAGAAGCAGCCACAGGGCACTGGGAGCTGCAACTCACAGCAGCGGGAGAGTTTCCTGAGCTACACCCCAGGGAGTACCTAGTACAACTTGGGGGAACAGCGGGAGACCTCTGCCAGAGTGAGCACTTGGAGCCCAGCCCTCAGGGCATACAACCAGCAACTTGATCTTTCAGCAGCCCAGATCCAGGAAACATAAGCAGGTGGAGCCGGTAAGTAGGAGCCCCCAGGGCATGAGCCCACTGAACCTAGGGAGGGGAGTGAAGAGAGAGAGAGACTGCAGAGCTCTGCCCCTGGAACAGGACTCTGGGGCTCTGACCACATTCAGATGCTGATCACAGTCTAGGCCCCCCATAGAACAGCAGGGCCCCCCTCACCTAAGCCCCATGGCAGAGGGGGCACATATGGTCATTCACAGATCAGGAGGGAGGACAGAGCCTCACACACTGAGACCCTTGTGGGAGTTTCCCAAAAGCTCAGGAAGCACCCCAAAAACAGGCTCAGGCTGGGAAAATGAGCAAGCAGAGAAATAAGAGGAACACCATTGGGAAATATTTTGCATATGAACCCAAGAAAGATCAAAATACTCAGTCTGAAGATGAGGAAGCACAAGCTCCTGCATCTAAAGACTCCAAGAAAAACAGAAATTGGGATCAGGCTATGACAGAGCTCAAAAAAGACTTTAAAATCAAATGAGGGAGTTAGAAGAAAAACTGGGAAAAGAAAGGAGAGAGATGCAGGAAAAACATGAAAATGAAATCAGCAGTCTAGTCAAGGAAATCCAAAAAAATGCAGAAGAAAATAGCATGCTAAAAACCAGCTTAGGTCAAATGGATAAAACAGTTCAAAAAGTTATTGAGGAGAAGAATGCTTTAAAAAGCAAAATTGGTCAGATGGAAAAAGAGATAAGAAAACTCTCTGAGGAGAACAAATCCTTCAGACAAAGAATGGAACTCAAGGAGATTGATGAATTTATGAGAAACCAGGATTCATTGCTTCAAAAACCAAAAAAAAAAAAAGAAAAATTAGAAGAAAATGTGAAATATCTCATTGCAAAAAACAACTGATATGGAAAACAACTTAGGGAAGATAATTTAAAAATGATTGGAATACCTGAAAGTCATGATCAGGAAAAGAGCCTTGACATCATTTTCAAAGAATTACTACAGGAAAATTGCCCTGATATTCTAGAAGCAGAGGGCAAAATAGAAATGGAGAGAATCCACTGATCCCCCCGAGAAAGAGATCCCAAAAAAACAACCCCTAGGAATATTATAGCCAAGTTCCAGAACTCCCAAGTCAAAGAGAAAATATTACAAGCAGCCAGAAGGACACAGTTCAAATATCATGGAGCTGCAGTCAGGATCACACAGGACTTAGCAGCAACTACATTGGAAGCTCATAGGGCTTGGAATATAATATATCAGAAGGCAAAAGAGCTTAGAATGCAACCGAGAATCAACTACCCAGCAAGGCTGAATGTCCTCTTCCAGGGAAAAAGATGGACTTTCAATGAACCAGGGGAATTTCAAATGTTCCTGTTGGAATGGCCAGAGCTGAACAGAAGGTTTGATCTTCAGATACAGGACTCAGGTGAAGCATGGAGATTGAAGGAGAAGGGGAAAATATGAGGGACTTAATGATGATGAACTGCATGTATTCCTGCATAGAAAAATGACACTGATAATACTCATAATGAACCTTCTCAGTCAATAGAGCAGGTAGAGGGAGCTTTTATAGTTGAAGCACAGGAGAAAGCTGAATTTGAAGATAAAATATGGTGTAAAAATGGAGTCAATAGAAAAAAAGGGAAATGTAATGGGAGAAAGAAAAAGGAGAGGGGGAGTAGGCCAAGATATTTCATATAATAAGATTTTTCTTTATTACAATGAGTTATTGTAATGATATGGAAGGAGAGAAGGCAAGGGGGAATGAGAGAATCTTCACTCTCATCAGAGGTGGCTAGGAGAGGAAACAGCATATATACTCAATGGGGTATAGACATCTAGAGTAAGGAGAGTGGGGGGACAGGGGGAAGGGGGGGATGTGAGTGATGGAGGAGAGGATGGACTATGGGGGGAGAGTGGTCAGATATAACACATTTTCCTTTTTGCTTCTTGCAAGGGGCTGGGATTGGATGTCCTCTCCGGGACCATAGGGCCAGCTGGATGCTAGGCCTAAGGGGTGGTATGTGGGCTCAGGGCCTCTTGGCCCCAGGACCAGGGATCTGTCTGCTGCACCACTCAGCTACCCTACAGCAGAGTCAGAGTGAAAGGAGAGAGAAAATATAGTACATGGTAGTGGAGAAATACAAAGGGAGGGAGTTGCAATCAGCAATGGCAATGGTGGAAAAATATGGAAGTAACTTTTGTGATGGACTTATCATAAAGAATGTGATCCACCCGCGACAGAGTTGTTGGTGTTGGAACAAGGACTGAAGCACATTTTTTGTTATTATTTTGGGGGAGTGCAGGGCAAATGGGGCTGGGTGGCCTGCCTGGGGCCGCATAGCAGGGTGATCTTTTGGTGTCTGAGGCCGGATTTGGAACCAGGTGCTCCTGGCTCAAGGGCCAATGCTCTGTCCGCCACCCAGCCACCCCTACTATTATTACTATTTTATTTTATTTTGGGTCTTTTTTTTCTTTTTTTTTTTTTTGGTTTTTGCAGGGCAGTGGGGCTGGGGTGGCTTGCATGTCACATGGCTAGAATGCTGAATAATCTATTCTAGGCAGAGTGGCTGTGGAAAAAGCAAGTCATCCTGGAAATCAGTTTTCAATTATATGATTATGATGGCTAAACTAGTCATACTCTTTGATAGCATTTATCCCCCCCCAAGGAAGTTGATAACAGAAAAAAAATTTAATCTGTGTTTATTTGTACAAATATTTATATATGTATATATGTATATACATGCATACATATGTGCACATGCAAATACAAATATATATGTAGAGAACAGCTAACCTCCTTATTTTACAGATAGGGAAACTGAGATCTGGTGAGATAAAATGATTATTATATATATGTGAATTTATATAAATACATATATATATATAGCTATACATGGGTGAACAACACATACACACATATGTAAAGTAAAATGAAATGATGCTGTTATTGTTGTTTCATGTTAGTCATGTCCATAACTTCAGGACTCCATTTTGGGGTTTTCTTGGCAAAGATATTAGAGAAGTTCTTTTTCCTCTCCAGATAATTTAGGATGTTTGTCCTTCATTCTCAAAGAAGACTATGACATCAGGGAGGTGATGCCATGACAAGCACATGAATTGGATTTGAGTGAGGGGATGCTGTGCTCAGTCAACCTATCTTTCTCCTCCAGAGCCATCTGGGTCGAAGTGGTCAGATATGAAGTAGGATGATTGGAGAAAAATCAAGATAACCATATAACCACCATGACAGTGGTGGGGGTGAGAGGAGAGGAGACAGTGTTTCAAGAGATATAAATTCTTTAAAATGTTTTAAATAATGGAGTGAAAGAAGAAATCACATTATGTAGATCCTGGCATGCAGTTTCACAAGCAGTTAACTGAATTAGACCATTAGTACATACATTTTAGATTGTCACTGCAGACAAAAGATAAGCTAGATTCGAAAATGAATAGGAAGATGAGAACCAGTGGAATTTCTTTGGGGAAATTGTATAGTACTTTCAAGCTACAAAAATCTCAAATTGTGAAAGTCTGTTTTTAATAGCAGCCGTCTTCGGGGGATGCTATATGGTTGACAATCATGGAACATAATTCTCTCAAATGAATTTAAACTGGAGGGGACCACTAGTTAGAAGTGTATTTTAAACTATTAGAACAAGAGAAATGACATAAAAGAGCAAGGCCAGAAGAGAAGATGGGTCAGTTGCATGGTGAGAGCAAAAGAATTAGGGGCATATTCATGATGGATTAAGAGAATGAAGTCCAATCTGAAGGGGGATCCTATATGGAATGACAAATAGAATAAGAAGATGTAATCTGTCTTGGGGACAAAGTGTGCATTTTTGAGATCTCAGACACGTTCAAGTAGTGAAGCAAAACAGGAGACAAAAGTACAACTTCACTCTGGATGATATCCTAGGATATCATTAGGAAAAAAAAAAAGAGTATTGGGAGATGCTACAGACAAATGAAGTTATTATATCCTCTATTGTTAGTTTTACTAAACTATTTTACTTTGTTATGAGACTTTTCACAAAGCAAGAATAATTGTCTCTAAAACTCAAAAAATAATACAAAGACTATTTCATATATTTTTCAAGAAAACCCCAAACAGGATCATAAAGAGTTGAACACAACTGAAATGACTAAACAACAAAAATGTGTTTTATAAATGTTAAATAATTACACATATAAAATAATATTACATATGTTAAAACTTCCTCTTTTTCCCTTGGTCTTGGCAAATTCATCCATTTCCCTGACTCAAAGTAGAATTCTGACTATTTTAGCAGGAGCTGCCCAATTAACAGTGGCCAGTGAGGACCCAACTTTTCCACTATTTCAGGGTCATAGACTGACATTTGTCAATCTTCTCTTCCAGAAACATTCACTCCATTTCTCTGTCCCATCCTGTTTTTCTGGTATTCTTGAGCTATCCATAATCCATTATTGCAACATCCCATCTGAAACTGCTCCCTTCACATGCAGTCTCATGTTCTGCCTCTATCTTTCCTCCTTTCCTTGGATGTTTCCTTGTGATCAATACTGCAGAAGATATCTTTATTCTTCAGGAGTCTGCTTCTGTCCTGATCTTAAGGCCACTTAATGAAGACTGTTGCAAATGATACCAAATCCTGAAATTCTGAATAGACTATTTGTTGTCATG
The DNA here is from genome assembly GCF_037893015.1 of Macrotis lagotis. Taxonomy (NCBI): domain Eukaryota; kingdom Metazoa; phylum Chordata; class Mammalia; order Peramelemorphia; family Peramelidae; genus Macrotis; species Macrotis lagotis. Next base: position 306,778,230 of record NC_133666.1, read on the forward strand.
GAAAATTTAAATCACCCAATGTCATTTCCATAAAAGTTCCTGATTCTTTCCAATGATTTTTTAAAATTAATAAAAATCTATTTTTTCTTTTTTCCTACTTCCTCCCCTCACTGAAAAATAAAACTAAAAGATAAAACTCTTGTAATAAATATGCATAGTCAAGAAAAACAAATTCCCACCATCACCAAGTCTAAATCTATGTCTTTCATTCTACATCCTGAGGGGTGCAGAATCAAATGACTAAATAGCATGCTTCATCTTTACTCCCTTTGCCTTTCCACTAGACCAAGTAGTTGATTGTAAGTGTGAAATGTAAATTTATGAACAATATTAGTGGAAAGTGTACTTTCAATTGCCTCACAAGGTAAACAAATTTGTATAAATGTTAAATGGAGCAGAAACAATGAGGGATATTATTTTAGCATATTTGGAACCTTGTAATTTTCTATTTATTCCTCTAGGCCTCCATTTCATCATCTACAAAATCTGATGGTTGGATTAGATGATCTTGAATTTCCTTTCAGATCTAATATCCTGTAATCCTTGATTCGACTAAATAGAAGTATAGTCTCTTTATATAAGAATTTCAATTAGCTGATTGACATCCAAGTTCTGTTTTCTGTTTACAAAATTGATCTGTCCTGTATCCAGTTCTTAAAAGGCCCTGTTCTCAGATATCAGTCTGGAATGTAATCGGATAACTAATCCATTCAGGTATTATTAACTAATAATAGTTTAATATATCACTCCTCTCAGAGGCATGTGCATTTTTAACAGGAGACAAAAGCCTTAGCCCAAGGGAATGAAGTTATACTTGTGAATCATCAGGCATTGTGGCAAGCCAGTAGGGGAGATGTGTTTGATCACTGGACCCCTTCTTGTCTATCCATTCATATTGTGTAGGTTGCAGCTGCCTACTTTCCAGGCTGGCCATAGAAACTGTCCCTGCTTGGCCTCCAGGAGCAGAGTCTTGCATAAGTCTGAGTGTTCCTTTATCTTGTTGGAATTCTCAAAGGTAATCTGTTCATAATAGAGTCTCAAACAAACTTTTGACAGATTCTTGCTTGATATTCCCATCTCCTACTTAGGCCATACTCTGATTACTAGTTCTGAGCCCCAGCAAGGCTATAAAATTGAACAAAACATTTCCAGGGGGCAGAAATTTGTCTTGTTCAAAAAACTACTTGACTGAGCCTTAACCTCATGCATGGGGCCATGTAAGGAGATACATGTGGTCTGATCTCTATGTATAAAACAGCTGGATGATTATTTCCAACCCCATCACAGTGTAAGAGCATATCCCTTCTTTGTTATAGAACAAGTCCTTTGTAGGAAGGAAGTAGGATCTGTTCTCACTTCACTTCTATTCTTACAGCTGTGGAAGCCCAGACGGCACTAATTTGCTTCCTATTTGCATTAACAGTAAATTCGCTCCTGGTGTCTGATAAGATTAGAAAGTCAGGAAACAGGGGTTAGCTGTGCAGCGAATTTTGGGAAATGAAAGCCTATTAAAATAGCCTGATCTTTTATCCCAGCTATCTTGATATCCATTGTTAGAGCAGCCCTAAGTGTGAGGACATATCTTTAATAGTTAATTTCAAGGAAATACTGCCTCTAGAAAAGATAGGGACTACAATGGACTTTGAAAGGTTCTAAGACAACTTTCTTATTTGGGGTTCAATTATTAATGTTTGTACCTTTGACACAAAATTGGATCTAAATCCTCCTTGTTTTGGGAATGTGTGTTCTGTTCCATAGAACCGTATTTGTTACAATAGGTTGTTTTTTATATGTGTAAACATGAAGAACACTGCACTAGAAGGACAAATAAAGAAAATATGATATGACCCCTGCCCTCATGGTGCTCCTGGTCTAGTAGAAGAAATACAGCTCATCCATACTGTACCTCTGTCACCCATAGGCCCACAAGAGACCCAATGGGGTCTATGTACTTTGTGGGTCAGAAACCTTTCTAACAGGTTTACATGGTTGTGCATACATAACCTAATTTAAATTGCTTATCATCTCCTGGGTGGGGAGATAAGGAAGGGGAGAGAAAATTTGGAATCCAAAACTTTAAAAAAAAAAAGAACATTAAAAATTTGTCTTTACATGTAATTGGAAGTCAAGGTTCAAGAGTACCACCAAGCTCATTCACTCAAGTATTTTTCATATTTATAATGCTGCAGGCACATGTGCCAGAAGCTGAAATTACAAAGACAAAAGTGAAGAAGCTCTCATTCTTCAGGAATTTACATTCTATTGGACAGACAGCATGAACACATATCCTTGGCTAAACAGTCGCTAAACAGTCATCCGGGTTCCCTCCTCCTTGCCACCCATACATCAAATCACTTCAGAAGCTGTTTCCCTCATGTCTGAGCTAGAAACCTTCTATGAGCTTCACTTAAGGGCTGGACTTTTTTTTTTTTGGTCTTGATCCCTTCTCTAGTATCCACAGGCTTCTATCCTTCTCTTTTGACAAACCTATGCTAGAAAAATAAACTTTAGTTTTTCCTTAGATTTCAAGTCTCTGCTGGAATAGTTGTGGGAGCAAATAGGAATATTAGTGCACTATGAATATGATTGTAAAGGTGTCTCTCCATTCTGGGACACAATTTGGAACTATGTCTTCAGTTACTAAAAATGTGCGAACCTTTTACCCAAGCTTTGCTATTATTTGAATTAATTCCAGAGAAACCTAAGAAAGAGGAAAAGAATTTTTTGTACAAAAATAATTATAGCAATGCTTTTGTGGCAACCAAAAACTAGAAACTAAAGGAGTATCCTCCTATTGGAAAATAGCTTAAAAAACAAAGGTATAGGGGTGGCTGGATGGCGCAGTGGATAGAGCACTGGCCCTGGAGTCAGGAGTACCTGAGTTCAAATTCGGCCTCAGACAATAATTATCTAGCTGTGTGGCCTTGGGCATGTTACTTAACCACATTGCCTTGCAAAAAAAAAAACAATGGTATATACTTATAAATGCAATGGAGTATTTTTGAGCCATAAAAATAATGAAGTAGACAGTTTTGGAAAAAATTGGGAAGATCTCTATGAACTGATTCAGAACAAAGTAAGCAGAAGAAATATAATAACATAATAGAAAAAAAGCTTTTAAAGACTGAAAGATTGATCAAAACTGACAGATATCAAGTTTAGAGAAGAAAGAAAGAAAGAAAGAAAGAAAGAAAGAAAGAAAGAAAGAAAGAAAGAAAGAAAGAGAATGAAAGAGAAAGAAGAGAGAAAGAGAGAAGAGAGAGAGAGAGAGAGAGAGGGAGGGAGGGAGGGAGGGAGGGAGGGAGGGAGGAAGGAAGGAAGGAAGGAAGGAAGGAAGGAAGGAAGGAAGGAAGGAAGGAAGGAAGGGAGGGAGGGAGGGAAAACTGTGATAACGTATCTCCTGAAAGAGAGAAAATGAATTTAAGATGCAAAAAGACATTTTCATTTTCACCATTCCATCCTTGCTGACCTCCCGATTTGGCTTAGTCTGGTTTGCCTGCAGGAAATAAAGAGAAAAACCATTAATTGTATCTGAGTCCATCATCTGAACTGCCTATCAATTAAGAAGATTTTACCTGCAAGTCAAACCCCTAGAATGGTGATTAACCCACCTGAAGTATTCTGTCAAAGATTAACACCACCCATCATACTCTCCCATCACAGTGATGCTAACCCCAACTTGGTTGTCATTATTCAAGCCTCATTCAACTCACTGCCAGATCCCTTCATCCTGTTCCCCTCAATCCAACCCTGAGATGTCCTATTCTAAATCCACCTCCCTCTCCCTCAGTGCTTACCAAAAAAAAAAAAAAGATTGCTCCACAGAAAATACCTTTGCTTTTGCTTTCATTTTAAATCTTTACCTTTCCCACTTTTTCTATCTTCTGACTCTCAGTGAAACCTGGCTCCCTCCTGATGACATGCCATCCTTGACCACTCTTTCTAGCAATGGTCATACTATCACTCATTCCCCTGACTCACTCACTGGTCAAGGTAGGAGAATAAAAATATTCTTTCTTCCCCATTGCCACTTTCAAGCTCATCTTCTATTACCATTTCTCAATGACCTCTTTGAAGTTCACTCAATCTTTAACTACCTTATATCTCTCTGTATCATCCAATCAAAATTCTTATAGCTAGTATCTACAGTTCTCCATGACATTTGTCTTGTTTCCTCAATAAGTTTGAAATCTGACAAATAGTCTTTCTCTCTTCTCAGAGACAATGAGGTGGAGCAATGGTTAGAGAATTGAACCTGGAGTCAGAAAGACCTTGGACTTAACCTTTGTATGCCTCCATTTTCCCAACTATAAAATAGGAAAACAGTAGCACCTCTTTCTCTTAGGATTGTTGTGAGGAAAAAAGGAGATAATATTTGTACTCCACTTTACACAATGTTTGGCAAAATGCTAATTTTGTTCCTTTTTTTGTTCATGAAGTCCTGTGTGCATATTGAGGGAATTCTACATTTTAATATTCATCCCAACTTCTCAGTTCTCCAACTAACTCATTTCCTGTGACCTACTCATCATCCACACTTCATCACAGCTCCACAGAGAGATGGTTGTAATGTAGATCTTGCCAGTACAACACTTTAATTTTTGTTAACTCTGAAATTCCCTTATCTGATCACAATCTATTGTCATTCCACTTCTCTGTCTCTGTCTCTCTGTCTCTCATTCTCTCTCTCTCCACTCCCCTCTCTCTGCTTCTCTATCTATCCCTCTCTCTCTTCCTTCCTTTCTCTCTTTTTCTGTCTCTGTCTCTCTGTCTCTGTCTGTCTCTGTCTGTCTCTGACTCTCTCTGTCTCTGTCTTTCTCCATCTTTCTATCTCTCTCAGTCTGTCTCTCCCTTCCTATGTCTCTTTGCCTCTGTCTTTGTCTCTACCTCTCTCTCTCTCTCTCTCTCTCTCTCTCTCTCTCTCTCTCTCTCTCTCTCTCTCTCTCTCTCTCTCTCCCTCCCTCCCTCCCTCCCCCTTCCAACCTAAAACCCTAACCCTATTATTCATTCACCATGACTCCAATTTCTTGACGGTTTAGGTCTTTTTTCAGATCATCACTCCTATACTAGCTATATTTCCCTAGCTTGAATCTTGATGAATCAGTTCACTCTATACTGTTCTCTTCTCTCAAATCCCTTGTCCCTTTATCCTATTGAAAACCTTTTTTTAATTTTATTTTATTCTGAACTTAAGAAATTTAAAAAAATTCCAAAGCATAATAGGAAAGGAAAAAATGATTGTACATGAAACTGCAAATCTATTATGTACAATTTGCTATCCTTTTTAATATATAATAAAATTATCATGTACTTTCTTTTCCCCTTTTTTCTTCCTTTCATCCTTCCCCCATCCTAGAGATGGTTTTACCATTAGACACAAATATGTATGTATATGTATATATGTGTATGTGTGTGTGTGAGTGTGTGTAAAATCAATCTCTACATACTTCTTTTTATCAATTCTTTTTCTGGATGCAGGTAGCATCTTCCTTCATGAGTCCTTTGTAATTAATTTGGTATTTATAAAAGTCAAAATGACTTATTTGCTCAGAGTTGTTCTTAAAACAATATTACTATTACTATGTTCAGTGTTCTCTTGGTTCTGCTCATTTCATTCTTCATTACTTTGTGTAAGTATATTTATGTTTTCCAGTGATCATCAAACTCATTCTTTTTTCTTTTTTTTTTTGTGAGGAAGCAAGTGGGTCGTGAGTTTCCCAAAGTCATACAATAAGCAAACATCAAGTATCTGAGTTAAAATTTGGACTCAGGTTCTCCTGACTCCAGGGCCAATACTCTATCCACTGTGCCACAAATGATGAACCTAGAGCTCAGCACAGTAGTAATATCCATCACAATAAACACCACTACTTGTGGAGGATGGTGGGAAAGGGGGGGGGGAGAGAGAGAGAGAGAGAGAGAGAGAGAGAGAGAGAGAGAGAGACAAAGAGAGACAGACAAGGCATCTGTTGAAGAAGATGGGTGGAATGGGATCACTGAGTCTCTTTTTGGCATTGATCCTGGCCATTTTCACTAGTGATCCTCCAGGATGCCTGGAATTCTCTTCCTCCTCAAGACTGCCTCTTGACTTTCCTGAGTTCTTCAGGTTCTTTGCAAGGACAAACAGCACCTCTAGCCTTTAGCAAAGTGGCTGGCACATAGTAGGCATTTTACAAATGCTTATTGACTGACTGACATAGTCAAAGTAGAAATTTACTTTGTTGGACTATGAAGTTACATATTAAGGACTTATTGGGATGTTCTTTTTCTTTGTTCAGTAGTGGGGTAAGAGTAGAGGACAGGATAAATTACTTTTTTAAAAACTGTTAAGTGTGTTTTAGGTACAGGAAATCTATTAAAAGTTTAAATCATTATACTATTTATGATGAAATTATGGTGTTACATTTTATCATGTTTCTCAAAATCAGATAATTGTCTCATAAACTTTTTTTCTAAACTCCAAATAACTTTTTTTTAAAAGAGGAAAAAGAAGTTTAAATGTTTCTGACCCCTGGGTCAACTTCTGTAAGGAAGCACTTCAGTGGGAACAGTAACATAAAGGGATGGATTATATAATTAGAACCATTAATTTAGAGTTGGAGAAGACCCTAGAAGGCCATCTATGTATTGAGGGTTTATGGAGGAGAGAGGTTCTTTTTATTTGCTCAAAAGTAGTTGGGAGTAGAAAGAGGGATTAGATAATTTTTAAAAATTTTGGGAAAAAACAGTAAATTTTATGTATAGGAAATTGTTTCATTAATAGTTTCAATCCAATCCCAATTTAATCCAAGTTTCCCTCCCACATTTTAAAGAAGAGACAATTGAAGCCCATAGAAGTTTAAAGGATATTCCTAAGGTTAAACAATTAGTATGTGTGATAAAATTCTAATGCTAATCTTCAGATTTCAGACCTATTGTTAATTTTCTGTTGTTTTGGTCTGCTGCAAAACAAATAGCCTCTAAAGCATTTTCCCCTTGCAATAGCAATATGGCACCCATGACTGAAGGCCACCCCCAGAACAGGTAACACTAGACACCACCTGCCGGCCACTTCTCACAATGGCAGGAGGTGCCACCTTTAAGTCTGTGATGCCAGCAGAATAATCTACCCAAGTTGTTAACTGACTGAGGAGCTCTATAGGCTTGCTCATGAAGAGGGTCAATTTCCCAGGAGCTCTTTAGATGAATTCCATTGATTTTGTTCTTCAACTCTGATAACATTTTTCATCTTTTGAGCATACAAGGAGAATTGATCTCAATACATTGTGCAGCATAATAGCCATGAAATTTTCTAAATTTTCTGAAATATCTCCTAAAGAGAATTAATCCTTTAATGTCATCTAAGGACCTCTGACACAAGGGTCCCAATATGTTAGATATTATTTAGCCCAACCCTTTCATTTAAGAGACTCAATTCAATCCAATATAATCCAACAAACACTTATTAAGTGACTTCAGTGTGTAAGACTCCAGGGCCATTCTACTCTCCCCCCCCCAAAAAAAAAGTCCCAGCCCTCAAGGTGCTTCTATTCTACTGAGGAAATCAAAATTAAGGCCTATGTGAAGTGGGATATTAAAGATCAGAAAACAATTCAGTAGTAATGTTAACCTTACAACAAAATTGTCTTTAAAAAGTCCATGTTTTTTCAACTAAATGTAGAGCTCTTAACCTTTTACTTGTTCTATATCCCTTGTTGTTGTTGCTACTGTTGCTATGGTTTGTCCTTTATCCTCAGAGAACACTATGACATCCAGGAGATGATGCCATGACTTGCAATGAATTGAATCTGAGTGAAGGGTGCTATGCTAAGTCACCAGTCTCACTATCTCCTCTGAGCCTCTTGGGTCAGTGGCCAGATATGAATCAGGTTGACTAGAGATAGCCATGGATGGGGGATACCTAGGTGGTTCAGTGGATGGAGCACCAGCCCTGGAGTCAGGAAGACTTGATTATCTGGTCTCAGATACTTGACACTTACAAGCTGTATGAACTTGGACAAGTCACTTAACCCTGACAACCTCCCATCTAGGACCATCTCCAGTGGTCTTGATTCATATCCAATCACTGGACCCAGATGTCTCTGGAGGAGAAAGTGAGGATGGTGACTTGGCACAGAACCCCCTCACTCAAATCTGATTCATGTGCTTGGCATGGCATCACCTCCCTGATGTCATGATCTTCTTCAAGAACAAAGGACAAACATCATTGACATCATCATCATCATCATCATCATCATTAAAATGAGGGAATAGGACAGATGGTCTTTTCTATCTCTTACATTTCTCAATCTATGAACCTAGGTATGCCAATAGGTAGTATTATGAGTCTGAAATTAGAAAGATCTGAATTCAAATTCAGGCTCAACCAACTGTGTGACCCTGGGCAAGACCTCTGTCTGCCTCTGTTTCCTCAACTGTAAAATGAGGATAATATCTACCCCACAGGATTGTTGTGAGGATCAATTGAAGTAACACTTGTAATCAGAATTACAGGCCCAAAGTAGGCTCTTAATAAATGTATGTTCCCTTCTGTCTTTTGCCCCTCCCCCATCGCACAACCCCTCAGCTATTCCCAAAAGCTTCCCACGGGGGTGGGAGTGGGGGATGTACAGAAAGGAATGAAGGAAGAGAGGGAGGGGAATTTCCAATTATCTAGTTCAGTTCTTACACACATTAAGAGCTTAGCAGTATCCAAGCCTGCTAGTCAAGTGGTAATCTGAGTTGCTCACTCATAATAATTGCCATCAGCATTTAAAGAATCCTGGAACTCGAATCGAAGGTAAGTTCTTGGAAGGCAGAGATTTTCATTTTTTCTTTTATGTCCCCAGGGCCCAGCACAGTGCTTGCTATTTGATCAATCTGTCACTATGCTTCCACAAGCACAGATCACACATGCTGTTTATATCCCAACCTTCTTTGGGGTTTGTTGGGTCTCTGAAGGGTTCAATAACATACCTGAAAGATGGGTAACAAAGAGAGAAATTCAGGTTCCATGATAATCCACAGACTTAAAGAGTGTTTCCTGCCCCTCCCCCATCAATTAAGCAATTAATAAGCATTTCTTTAACCCCTACTATAGGTACACTATACTAAGGTCCTTAAAATCAGAAAGACTCTATTCTGTCTTTTATCACCAGGACCTGGCACATGGTAGGGGCTTACTTATACTAAATTGTATTAGGTTGAATTTTCCATTAGTCTTCCAGTCCTCTAGGAAAAAACATGATTCTTAAATAAAGTCTGAGAAAATTTTGAGTACCAATTTTCTGAGAGAGAAAGGGGCTTGGGATATTTGTTTGTTTGAGGATTTGGTTTGGTTTGTTTGTTAGAAGGGAGAAAAATGAAAAAAAATAAATAAATAAAACAACTGTTTTCCCTTTCATTGTGAAAGGCATTTCTGTTATCAGCTTCCTTGTCTGGCTCATCACCTTCCTAGACAGGCCCTTAGTCTGAAACTCTATTGAACTGAGAATAAAGGTTAACATCTTCCCATTGTTCTTGTTGCTGAGCCAAAGGCTGGTTGTCATGGTGACAGGTAGCGAAGCAGAGAGAAGCCTCGCTTAGGTCTTGTCCCTTCCCACCCCCAAGCTGCACCTCATGCTTGAGGAGTTTTCCCTGGAACCTGAGTCTTCAAGCAGAGTGTGAAGGCAAATGTTAATTTCTTGGAGAAAATGGTTTTAAAAGGCTTAGCAACCATTTACGGTGGCAGGTTGCATTAGCCCCCAGGTCTGAGTTTACTTAATTTGAGCTCTTCTAACTGCTCCTTATGCCCCTGCAAAAATACAAGTTACTTCCTAATTAATTGGGTAGTACTAGGTTAGTCACTAAATGTTTCTGAAAATTTTTGCAATAAAACTTGTACCACTCACAGTTATGGAGAAAGCATTTTTTTAATCTAAGTAGGAACTATGTCACTCTAATCCAGAAATTCTTTTTTTAAGGTTTTTGCAAGGCAAATAGGGTTAAGTGGCTTGCCCAAGGCCACACAACTAGGTAATCATTAAGTGTCTGAAGCCGCATTTGAACTCAGGTACTCCTGACTATAGGACTGGTGCTCTATCCACCGCATCACCTACTCGCCCCTAATCCAGAAATTCTTAACCTGGAACATTTTTGTATAGATATCTATACAGAAATAGTTAAGGGGTCTATGAATTTGGAGGGGGGAAATATTATAATTTAATATTTACATTAACCTTTCTATTTTATTCTAATCACTTAAAAACATTATTTTCAGAAGTGGTTCATAGATTTCACCAGACAGACAAAGGGGTCTATGGTTAAGAAAAGGTTAAGAATCCCTGAGCCTAACCAATTAAGGTTCTATCATACTGGAAAGACTTTAAATATAGTTTCAGCAATAGACTGGGTCTGCTGTCCAAGGAGCAACCTTGTTAAACCCAGGAAAGCTTACTATCATAGACCACTGAGTGATGTTTATTTGGCTACAGCAACCCACAAAACAAAGAAAAATTTTAAAATGACCCTCAATTCTTTTCCATTCTGCAATGACAATGATAGAGTGGCAGAAAGAAAAGAAGACCATAAGAAAAGCAATGTGAAAAAACATGCAATTTTTAGACTTTGTAAACATTAATGTTTGTATCAAAATGAAACCCTTGTCTAATGACGAAAGAGCTGACTACTGCTGGAAGAAATTAATCATATCAATGCTGATATCTTACTATAAATGGAATCAGAAATTACAAAGAAGTTGCTCTGTAATGAAAGGATGGGACAGAGGTATTTTTGGTAAAGGTAAATAAAGTAATTGGCAGAATTGATTTCTTCCTGGATCTCAAGGCAAAAAATAACATCATTTCATGCCTCCAAGTAAAAAGACCACCATAAATAGATAATTTCAGTTTATGCACCAACATTTCTTACAGGGATAAGAAAGTAGTAAAGAGCTGCTCAAAAGAGTTCAGAACTCAATAAGCCCCTTAAAATTAAATAAATGTAGGCATAGGGAAGGATAGCAAAATAGATGGAGAGAGGGAGGGGGGGAGAGAGAGAGAGAGAGAGAGAGAGAGAGAGAGAGAGAGAGAGAGAGAGAGAGAGAGAGAGAGAGAGAGAGAATCTATTCAGATAGATATAGACATATAATAACATGTCTCAAAATCAAGAATCTAAAGTTCAGAAGTGGTCTGTCTACCTGGAATTAATATTGGTTTCAGAAAGAAGCACAACAACAAACAATATCACAAAAAATGAAATTCTAACTTAAAAGATGAGAAATGGAGAGTTAACTAATGGGAGAGCTGTAAAGCAGCCATCTTTATACAGCCAGATCAACTTGCTCAGAGATAAAAATCAAAACCCAACTGAAGATTAGGATAAAGAAGAAAATAAAACATGATGTACAATCTGTCATATACAAGCAAGCAAATGATGCTGGAAAATGAGAAACAGAAAAAGGAAAAGATGGAAGTTTTACTGTTGTAAAGCAAACACTACAATAAGGGTTCATTACAAAAAAACCCACAGAAACAGGCTCAGCCATAAAACATTTGATCTTCTTACCAAATGGAGAGACTCAATAGCCAAAAGCAAAACATCGCTCAGAATATAAACAAATTTATAAATTTTTTTAAAACCTTACGGAGGGGGGCAGCTAGGTGGTGCCGTGGATAAAGCACCAGCCTTGGAGTCAGGAGTACCTGGGTTCAAATCCGGTCAAATCCGGTCTCAGACACTTAATAATTAACCTAGCTGTGTAGCCTTGGGCAAGCCACTTAACACTATTTGCCTTGCAAAAAAACCAAAAAACAAAAAAAAAAAAATCTTATGGAGGACTATAGTGGATTACTGTAAACAGTGCAGCTTCATAAAAATATTGAGGGAGAAAATAATTTTGTGGAAAGTTTAGAACAAATCAAGATGTCAACATTTCTATAATAAACCTTTTTCTTCATTTCTATCAGTAGAATCACATTTGGAAGTTAACATCTCAGTTCCCAATAGGTTTATGAAGAAATGCAAATGGGTCTAAATAAAATGAAAGCAGAAGACCAGTAGGAAGCAGCAAGAGCAACCAGATAGAGAAAATCCTTGCTGGAACTGATCCTCAAGATATCTGAGAGAAAAAACAATATCAAATGTTTGAAAAGACTCACAAGCAATATTGCTATTGAAAAAAAGTTTGAGAGAATGTATGAGAATGATCTTTATACATTTATGCATATCCTTGTTGAAATTTTGAGAAAGAACCAGGCACAGAATTTAAAAATATTATTATGTTGCAGTCAAATGATTGAAAAAGAAAGGTTCAGGGATTACAAGATCTCTCTGTGTTAATCATTTCTGGACTATAAAAGGGCATTTGACTCAGTAGAAGAGAATAGAATTTTAAAGACTTTCCCCAAGGTGTTTCCCACACAGATGTTAAAGCCAAATGAAATTGCTTGATATATTATAAAAGAAATAACTCTGTCTGATGGTCCTTTGATTAAAATGCCAAACAAAGTATAAAACAAGGAAGTAAATTCTGACCAAAGGTGTTCATTTCTATCTTGGAAGATGTACAAAGTCCAAATGGAACAGGAATTCTTTATAGATGGTAAAATCCTTCATACTTTCCTGTTTTCAGATAACATTGTGCATCTTGTATGAAACCAAAATTCCCTGCAGAGTCTCCAAAAATGAGGTCCACAATCACTTAAAAGAGCTTAGCAATCACACATTGGTTTGTCAATCAAGAATATGCAGTTAGGACAACTCTTAAAGTAAATCTACCAATATTCACTTATATCTTGGGCAGACCCCATAGGACAATGAGCTAGACCCAAAATTTAATAGGAAGAAGAAATGTCTAGATTGTATTGGGTAATTGTTGAAGCACTTTCAAAAGCCCCAGCAATCTCCTTAAAACAAAAAACCAGGGGCAGCTAGGTTTTCTATCTAATGGATAGAGCACCGGCTCTGGAGTCAGGAATACTTGAGTTCAAATCCAGCCTCAGACGCTTAATAATTACCTAGCTGTGTGGCCTTGGGCAAGCCACTTAACCCAATTTGCCTTGCAAAAAAGTAAAAAAAATAACAAAAAATATTTATTTAATATCAGCATGTCTTAAGCAGCCGGGTGGGAAAGAACAAATGCCTTAACTGGTTAGTGTCTTTTTGCAATTATAGAGACCACAATCCTTGAATAATATAAATTGTATATTAACCCTGCAGCAGTGAAGAGATTTATGGTGGTCATGAATGACTGGAGCATATTGCCAGTGATGATTTATAGGAAGGAAATGGAGTGAAAGGATATCGTCTAGAGAACATATGACTGTATAAGAAGGTGAGAAAATTCTATAACAAAAGCAAGTTCTATAACAAAAACCCTAACAGAGGGTTTATGAGAGAACATGGACAACATTGCACAGGATAAGAAAGAATGGATTGGTTGTGATAGGCACCATTGGAAGGAATACTCAATTTATTGAAATCACAGACACACTGAATCAATGCATTAAACCCTATTTATGGAATAGATGGCAAAAAGATTAATAAAGGCCACCCAAGATTTATTGGATACCTACTAGATTTCCAATCCTGTAAGTAATACTGTGGAAGATTCACAGCCGTACAAGAAATTGTCCCCACCCACAAGGAGCTTATAGCAGAAAAGAAGAGAGATCTAGGGAAAAGAGAACTTGATGGGTAGTCCAGAGAACTGACCTGTCTAGGATCTGCTACTAAATAACTATGTGGATGTTCAGGGGCATGAATAACAAAATAAGGTTGAAAAGGGCAGAATACAATGTATATCCCAGGGATGTATTGTGAATTTATGACAATTATTATGGTCGTGATTTTTTTTAAATTCATTTTATCATTTATGATTACTTTGACATAATAAATTAGAATAAATTGCATATGACAGGAATCTAAATAAAATAAAAAATTGTGTATTTGTTATAGGGGAGTGCATGTGAATATTTAGTTTTCATTTTATGAAACAATCCTATCTTAATGCCCATTTTTTTGATACTTCAATCAAGATCTGTGATCTCATCAATGCTTTTTTCCCCATGGTGCAGATACAAGTTATTCATGTCCTCTTATCCTGTGCTGCTTTGTCCTTCTCCTCTTAATCATGTTCCACTGAACATAATGTAGGGCATTCTTCTGGTTCTCATTGAATGGATACCATACATCATTATGGGTCATCTATTGCATATCCCTTACTTTTATTCAGTGACAATCTAGACTTATTTTCCAGTCTTCCATGTGATACCCTTTGCCAGGTTCTCCTTGCACAATTCTTGGTTGGCAATATCTCACAACCTATTCATGCCCACGATATGCCTTTCCATTGCCTTTTGGATAACATGGATTTAATACGTAGGTAACTAGGTATCCATAACTTAAAAACATGTAGCATTATCAGAAAAATGTTCTTACATAGCTGGTCCTTTGAGAGAAAAAATGAAGTCAGTTAAAGTACTGGCAGTTTCCCAAAGGCAATGCACTCCATACTACTTTTCATGATCTTACATAAGAGGCATAATCACTGGCAAATGATTCAAACTATTGTTATTCAAAGCATCATAGACTCTTAGAGATGAATCCCTCCTTTTTATTTCTACTGCAACCAAACTAACTCAAGACTTCTTGCCTACAAAAACAATATGTTTCCCAACTCTAGTTTCTTTCTCTTCCTCACACAACTGCTAGAGTAATCTTTTAGGATCACAACATTGTTTATAATAACACATTCACAGAATGTGTTGCTTTATGAGCAGCTAAGTGGTATGAATAGAGTACCAGTCCTGGAGTCAGAAGGACCTGAGTTCAAATTTGGCCTCAGAAACTTGATATTTTCTAGCTATGTAACCTTGGACAATTCACTTAATCCTGATTGCCTCACATCCAAGGCCATCTCCAGTCCTGATTCACATCTGTCCACTGGGCCCGGATAACTCCAGAGGGGAAAGTGAGATTTGTGCCTTAGCACAGTATCCCCTTACTCAAATCCAATTCACTTGCTTCTCATGACATCACCTCCTTGATGTCAAAGTCATCTTTGAGAACTAAAGACATTATCATCATCTTCACCAAACTATAAAGCTCTTTCCTTACAAAAACTGTGAGATGTAGAATATGCACTTTCTAATCACTGAGTGATTATTTCTATTTCATAAACAAAGATGTTGAATAACTTGCAAAATGCTCAATCTTACAACTACAGCCAGGTGGAATGAGTTCAACCTGAATCTTGCCTCTGCCTAATGATATAACCATGGACAAATCTCTGAACTGAGTTTTCTCCTCTTTAAAATAGAGCTAATAATGTCTGTAGAACTTTTCTTATGGATTTCAAACCCTGGAGATGTCAATACTGAAATTAAGGATAGGAAATAAGTATGATTTAGATTTAAAACTAATAGTCCTAAGATTCTTTGAATGCCCTGACTATCTAAAAACCTTCTACTAACCTTCAACTTCAGTCCCTTCTTCTTTGAAACCTTCTCTGACAATTCTAATCTGAAACCATCACTTTCTTCTCTGAACCTCTACAAGCATCATATTGAACATCACAGAATTTAGCACTTGTGATTTAATTGGTTCACAAATATGGGTCTGGAAGTGATCTCACAGTACATCTAGTACAATTCTTAATCTTATAGGTACTGTCTTATTTTATTGCATAGTTGTCTCATCTGTGTACTAGATAGTAATCTCTTCCAGAGAATCCAAAGCCACTCTTTCTCTTTGTCTTGGATACTCGATGGGTACAAGATCCAAAACCAGACTGAGGCAGCCAGGGCTGCCTGGGCACCAAAATGATGATTTTTAAAATATTATACAAGTTCCAAATTGGTTACTTTACATTTTGATATTCAAGAACCAGTGAAGAGTAGATATAGAGATTTGACTTCAGGGTCAGAAAGACCTGGTTTCAAGTCCTGTCCCAGTTTCTAAACTTTGTAAGTTTGAGAGAAGGTTCTAACCTACTTAGGGAAAGAAAATTAAATTACAAGTCCAATTTAAAAAAAAACCACAACATTTTGATGGCATTTTTTAAAAAAAAATTTTATTTATTTTATTCTAAACTTAAGAAATAAAGCAAGCATTTCCATAACACAGAATAGAAAAAAGATGATTATATATAAAACTGTACCTTCTATTATTATGTACCACTTGCTACTCCTCTTAAATATATAATAAAGTTATCATGTAACTTTCCCCCAGGAATGTCTGCCATTAGACACAAATACACATGTATGTGTAGGTATATGTACACATACCTATATGTGTGTTTGTCTGTATATACATTTTTAAAATATGTATATATATATATATATATATATATATATATATATATATATATATATATGTATATATCCCTCCCAAGGCTCCAGTATGGGGGAAGGGGCACATTCCTTTACTTTAAGAACATATTTCATGCTACTTAGCCTCGGTTACTAAAAGCATTTCTTGTATTCCTATTAGCTAGGCAAGTCACAAATACTTAACTGAATTAAAATCAAATGATCAAGAATGACAACATTGCAGTCAAATTAAAACTTCATTTTCCTACCTCTTAAGAAAACATTGTTTTGGCTGGGCAGTATTGTGGTAGAAAAATCTCTGTTCAAATCCCATATCAGACATTTAATGCTTATTTTTTGTTGTTGTTCAGTCATGTCCATCTCTTCATGATCCCTTTTGGAGTTTTCCTTGCAACCTTGGAGTATTGTTGCTAGAGTGCTTTGCCATTTCCTTCTCCAGTTCATTTGACAGATAAGGAAACTGAGATAGGCAGCATTAAGTTACTTGCCCAAGGTCACTTAGCTTGGGACTGATTCAAACTAGAGTCTTCCTAACTCCAGACCTGAAGCTCTATATCTACAACACCTAACTGCCCTACTAGTTATTTAGCCCTCCAAAAGTCATCCTTTTCTCTGACCCTCAATTTCTTCATCTGTGAAATGGAGATAATATTTACCCATCCTTTTCAGTGAGTGTTAATGATACAAATTCTGGCTTTAGCCTCCCAACACAGAATGTGAGCTATTAATATTTAATTCAAAGTTGACTTGCAAAAATGTCATTTCTTCACATGCCATTTCTAAGTCTTTTTTGTGTATATGCTTAATATTATACACAGGCATGCCCAGGCACAATCTAATATCTAAAAATCTAATATATAAAAAAAAGCTGAGGGAGATATTTTATGTCTCATTTTTCAAGTTTATATTTTAAGTTGTTTATTCCTTTTCAAAATTAAATTTAGTTATGCTTATGTTTTTCAGTTTGATGAATAATAAATATGCTTGTGTATTGAATGTGTTCATTTATCTATAAAAGAGATTCTTTGCACATGCTGAAATGAAATGTACTGCATACCTATGACCTATTTCCTTTTTTCAGTCATTAAATGCTATCAGTATTTATTAGTCTGTTTGCCTCACCCACACTCTTACCCACAGGCAGAGAATTCTGCAGAATCATTTCAGGTTGTTTGGCATGATATTATACTTAAAAAACTTTTCTTTGCAATCTGGTTTCTAGGAAATTGACTGACTTCCTTACTGCTCCATGATGCCACCTTCAAAGAGCAATATTATCTTCTGTTCAGATATTGGGAACTAGAGTTTAAATGGTCCTATAAAGTGGGAAAAAAGAATCCTATAATTTAGATGGGGAATTTCCATATGCATATGTTAATTGTATTATATGTCAAACATCTCTCCTGAAAGCAAACTTGATTCCCATAAAGCCTATCTAGTACAGTTTGCATCTAGGTGTATTTGGTCCTGTCCTGTCCTCCAACACCAGTAACAAAGGGATTCTAGTAAAGGCAAGGACAGCACTACAGGAGTGGACTAGTTAGGCAAAGGTTTTCCCTGGCAAACTTCCAGCCAGAGAAAACCCTTTAACTAATGCTTCAGAGGAGCTCCAAGATAAACTGCATTGATCTCATTGCTGGGTCCATAGATTCCTAAAGTCCATCTGGATGTTCTCTACCTAGCCCAGGGGTTTCCCTGACTGATTGACTGTATTGCTTGGATGCCCAAGTTGCTTGGGCATCACTTGGGCAGAGGTTCAGGAGTGGGAAAGCCTCCCATCATCCTGCCTGAGGCTTTTTGATCAGTGAGTAACCTGCCCACTGTGAAATTGCTTGGTGCACTTTCCATGGGTTTCAGGAGGTCTTGGGGTCACTTTGAGCTCAGATGCAGGAGCACTGAGACGCTAAGGTCATGAGAACCTCTCTAGGAGTGTAATAGTCTTACCAGACATTGACAGCATTTTCACCCTCAGCCCTGAGAGGAGAATGGATGAGAATGTTTCCCTGCCTACCCCAGAGAAGCGCTCCTTTTCCCATGCCTGGGGGCTGGGCAGTAAGCAGAGTTATAGCACCGGGGTTTCTATTCATGAAGTTATAACACTGACTACATTGTTCCAACATAGGCTGGGTAGAAACACAAAATTATTGGGCAATAGTTGCCAAGCATTAGGTTGGCAGAGGAAATCCAGGCCAAATACTATGATGTCAAGTGGCTAAGGTCCCTTATTAATGTGGTACCTCTTGAGCCCTAAGAAAGGAAAAGGGTTTTAAAGGAGATTAACTGGGGGGATTTAGGTTTCTTTCATCATCTCTTTAAACCATAGAGAAAGAAGATGAGCTGAGGACCTCAAGAAGCAACAAGATAAAGTCAGTCCCTAAGAAACAGGTTGTGACCAGCCCCCTTTGTCAGAGGACATAAAAGGCAGCATGGACCAATGTGCCGGATTTCAAGTTAGATAATCTGGGTTCAAATTTTGCTCTCCTACTAACCTGTGTGACCTTACACAAGGTACTTAACTTCTTTGGGTTTTAGTTTCTTCATTTGAAAAATGGTATATGGGGCGGCTAGGTGGCGTAGTGGATAGAGCACCGGCCCTGGAGTCAGGAGTACCTGAGTTCAAATCCAGCTTCAGACACTTAATAATTACCTAGCTGTGTGGCCATGGGCAAGCCACTTAACCCCATTGCCTTGCAAAAAAAACCTAAAAAGAATGGTAGATGGGGGGAATTGGGCTGCATGACCCCTAAGCTACCATCCAATTCCAAATCAATAATTTTATAATTCTGTGACAATCTGAAGCTTTATCTGAAATCTTTCAACACCCTCAAACCATCAAAGTAGAAAAATCTTTTCCAGAATAAATAATCTTTTTCTTCTTTTCCCTCCTTCTTTCTCATTCCTCTTCCTCCTTCCTTTCCTTCTCTCTTTTTCTTTGTCTCTTCCTCTTCTTTCTTTTTCTCATTCCATCTCCTCCATTCTCCTTCTTCCTCCTCCTTTTTCTAGTTCTCCTCCCTGTCCTCCTCTTCCTCCTCCTCCTCCTCCTCCTCCTCCTCCTCCTCCTTCTCCTCCTTCTCCCCCACCTCCTCCTTCTCCATTCTTTGGTTCTTTTTCTCCTTCTCCTTCCTGTTTTACTCTTCTCTCTCCTCCTTCTTCCTTTCTTTCTGGCTAGATCTCTTTGTCTTACTCAGGCTATAATTATAGTGGTCACTCACAGTTTCAACCTGTTCCAGTTGGTCTCTCCTTTTTTCCATCTATGAAACTTCTTGCACCCAGGGTTACCACATTAGTACACGACTTAGTGCAGACATCCAATAAGTGTTTAGCCCTGCTGCAGCTCAGCCTTCATGAGTCCAAGTGATCCACCAGCTTCAGCCTCCCCAGGAGCAACAATTAAAGACAGGTATCCCTTCACTCAGCTGTTCAGCTTCTTATTGAAACTAAAAAATTGATGTTGGTGATACATTAACTACTGGTAAGAAATGTCTGATAATAATTGCCTTATTTTTTGTTAGAATCCTGAGAATGTTTTTTTCCTAAAATAACTGCCAATTGGCCACATAGCCAATGTTATCTCTAAAGTTCCTTTTTCCTCTACTTTCACATGACTCTATGACTCCAGTATAGGGGGAAGAGCCCTGAATTTGGAGTTAGAAGATGTGAATCCAAATTCAATTTTTCACCCTAAGCTAGTTACCTCATTTCTCTGAATCTCAGTTTCCTCTTCTTGTAAAATGAAGGAGGTTGACAGATTACTTCTGTGGTGCTTCTTAGCTCAAAATCTATGGTTTTGTGATGTGTTTGAACCTTTCCCTCTTTAAGTCTTCCTTAAGACTCAGAGTGGCATGGGGCAAAAAAACTGTTATTGTACAATATAAGTTCTCAGGTAATCTAAATATAATCCAGATCTTGTATAGAGTGGTATGGTGTGGTGTGGTGTGGTGCTGTGTGATATGGTATGGTGGTAGTGGTGGTGGTGGTGTGTGTGTTTGTGTGTCTGTATATGTCTGTGCTTGTGTGTGTGTGTGTGTGTCTGTGTGTGTGTATAATGGGGAAAATTAAATGAGCTACTTTTATCTACTGGATTGAAGTAGACAGAAGCCAACCCAAAGAGAATGGACCTTACTCTGGTCCCTCCTAGTAAGTGTCTTACTAAAGCATATGTACAAAGATTCCTTTTTGGTTCCTTTTGCAGAGTATTATGTCTAATATAAAGAGCTATCTAACTAGCAGGTTTGAAAATGGAACTAATCTTGATTTTTACATGTAACTCCTTTTTTTCAAACATATGACTTGATATTCGAACAATTCTTCCTTGGAATTCTCGAGGAAGGAGAAGGAATTTGGCTTCCCCTTCCTCCTCCTCCCCAGAAACAACTATGATGACTAAACATAAAAATGAGAGTATGTAGGGAGTCTGGGTGAGTCTGAGGCTGGATCTTAATCTAGTATATGGAAGAAGCATCTAGGTTATTTTCTCTGAGAATAGGTGACTGAATGGAGATTCCTTTCCTTGTGTTACTGAGGCTTGGAGTCATTGAAGGGTTAAGATCCTGATTAACCCAGTCCTTGCCAACCTCCAACTAGAAGTTCAAAGGAGAGTTATTAGAGTCCCAAGCCATACACTCAAAAGAGGGAAAGATAGAGAAATATTAAAAGTTGTATCTTCTTTTAAGCCTCCTGAATGGTCAATTCTTCTTGTTCAGTTACAAATAAGCACACTGGTTGTATACATACTTTAGCAAGAGTCTCACCAAAAGGCACCAGGGTTCAAGTCCATTCCTACACATGCATCATGGTTTGGCCCCCACAGGCCTCATAAAACGAGCAGTTCCCATAATTGTTCAAATTGTATATAAGACATGTCCCTAAAGTCTTAATACCATTTAAAATGAATAAAGCTCTTAACTGCATTAAGAATTTTGACATCCTCTTCTTAATTTGTATATTGTTTATTATATATTATATTTTATTGTTTATTATATTAATTACAATTAAATATATTGATTATAAATGCATTAGCTAATTTATTAGGCAGTTATATTTATTATATCATTTCGTATATAATATGCTCATGTAATATATTTATTATATTAATTCATTTGAGAGACACTATAAGGGGCAGCTAGTGGACAGAGCACTGGTCTTAGAGACAGGAGGATCTGAGCTCAAATCCAGCCCCAGAAACTTAATAATTGCCTAGCTGTGTGACCTTGGGCAAGTCACTCTTAACCCATTGTCTTAAATAAATAAAACTAAAAAAAAGAGAGTATAGTGTAGTTGATAGAGAGCTGGTATCAGGATCCTCTAAGTTCAAGTCTTGCCTCTTATATGTCACTTCCACATGAACCTGGACAAGTGACTTTACCTCTACTTTTCCTCAAGAAACTCTCTAAAACCCAAAAGTTGGGGAGAAGGTGTTGATCTTCACTAACAGAGAAAGTTCCTTGACATGAGGTCACTACTCAGATGAAATCGCTGGTCTAGAAAAAAAACAAAATTACACATATATTCAGAGAAAGAGACAGAGAGAGATGCATGTATATATGTACATACATACATACATTTTCAAATGATTTTAATGCTAATCTAACTTTATACCTCCAGATTTCCTGATTACAAGAATAAGAACAGAGTGATTCTCTTTTCCCATTTATGTCTGAGTGGCCAAAAGCCAGAAGGAGAGATACTACACACTTTATGGGTCTTATCCTAAATCTCTACATCCTTTACTTCAAAGATAGCAATTATGCTTACCACACCCCAAAGAGCTACAAAGGTGAATTTTTTTTAAATATCTTTCAGATAAAGAAGATAGGATTGATTTCTTCATAGGAAGAAAGCCAAGCCCAGGATGAGGTAGTACAATAGGCATGAGATTACACATATGATGTCTCTGCTTCTTAGGATGAACACCAAGTAATGTCCCTCCTCAATCCCCTGGGTTTGAAGTCAGGAATTTTCCTGACTTCACTCAGCACAGATAAAGTGTATCCTTTTCCTCTTAGAACTTGAGGGTCTTTTCTTCTCTTCCATTTTTCAAAGTTCTTTTTCCCCACTTACAAAGTATATTTCTTTGTCCTGTCTGACTCTACAATAACAGTCAAACCTTTACTAAGTAACCACTCTCTGGGAAGCCTGGTATTGGGGACTCTGAGTCCTGTAAAGATAAATAAAATAGTATAGTAGAATCATTGGTTTTGAAATATAAGAGTACTCAGGATTTAGAACTGTCTGTCCAATAATCTAAAAGAAAGGACAAGCTATTAATTAACCAATCCTATTTGAATAGCCTTCTTTGATATCCTGGGGCAGATGTAGGAGGTGGGGTTATGTGGATACATGAAATGAAGGGAATTTGGAGCTGGAGACTGGTAAATACTGTATTGAATTGGTCAGGTGAGGTTGCTTATAAATCCTGAGGCGAGGTGGGGGGAGTGGGCTGCGAAGGGGGGAAAGAGGGACATTTAACATCTGTGACTGAGGATAATAAGATTTAGAACAGAGAAGAATCTTAAAACGATATCTAATCTAATCCACCTCATATTATATATAAGGAAACAATGGCCACACTGGTAATTAAATACAAATCTTTTAATTTGCATTTCTCTAATCAATAGTGATGTAGGATGTTTTTCATAGGAGTATGAATAACTTTGACTTCTTTTTCTGAAAACTGCTTGTTCCCATCCTTTGACCATTTACGAACTGGAGAATGGCTGATCTAGTTGTGGTATATGAATGTAATGGAATATTATTGAGCTCTAAAAAATGTTGAGTTTTCAGAAAAATTTGTAAAGGCTTATATGAACTGATGCAGAAGTGAAGTGAGAAGAGCAAGAAGAACATTGTACCCAGTTACAGCAATATTATATAATGATCCACTGTAAAAGACACAGTTCTTCTCAGCATTGACTCAGCATCCAAAGGACTCATGATGAAAAATACTATTCACCTCCAGACTACATCAGTGTAGTCTGTATGTAGATTGAAGCATATCTTTTTTACTTTATTTTTCCTTGCTTTTAATGGCTAATGCTAATGTTGCATTATTTCACAAATATCTTTAATATCACATTTCTTGGCTTCTTAATGGGAGGAAGGATGGGAGGGAATGAGAGAATTCTGAACTCAAAAAAAATTTAAATGAATGTTAAAAACAAATAAAAAACATTTTTAGAAAAATAAGAAAACCTAATTCTTCTGACACTAAATCCAAAGTTCTTTACACTACTGAAAACTTCTGGATCAAAGCTCTGAGATTGAGGTCACGAGCATCTTATTTCCCTGAAAATCTTGGTTGATGACTATACTGATAATAAAAAAGCAGATGATCTCTGGATTCTGAAATCTCTTTACTTACTATGCAGTTTGTAATTATAATAAAACTAGGAAAAAATAGAGGTGAATCTGAAACACCTCATTAGAAAAACAACTCATCTGGAGAACAGATTGAGGAGAAATAATATAATTGTCAGACTACTTAAACATTAAGATCAAAAAAAGATTCTATATACAATATTACAAGAAAATTTCCCTGAAATTCTAGAAGAGAGTAAAGTAGAAATAGAAAAAATTCTACCATTCATTACCTGTAAGAGATCCCAGATTACAGGAATGACATAGCCAAGCCTCAAAACTCCAAGGTTAAATCATATGAAAAATGTTCTAGATCACTGCTGATCAGAGAAATGCAAGTTAAAAAAAATTTGTATTTAAATCTCAGTGCTGCCAATGTTTACTCATCTATAATATGAGAGACGTTGGACTAGATATTCTCTAAGATCCTTCTTGCTGATAACAACAAGGAAAAAAAACAAATTTATATACTGTGGAAATACTAATATAGAACCAATACAGAGGAAACAGGTGGGGATGGAGAGCTGGTAATGTGGGAACCTTATTCCCATCTATTTTGAAGAGAAATAATATGTACATCTGGAAGGGGGTAGAAGCATGTACTGAGGCAAGAAAACAGAGGGACAGGGTGGGGAAAGAACTTTCAGCAGAGTGTATGAATTGGGATTTGGGAGAGTGGGGGAGTAGGGGAACTCTTAGAGGAGTGGGCAAATTGAGAGGTGGGAGGGTGGGAGAGAGAAAAGAAGTTATCAAGGATAGGGCAAAAAGAGAGGCTAAGAAAAAATAGTGAGCAAAAATAAGTTGGAGGGAAATACACAAAGAATAATTATATCATTGAATGTGAATGAGATGTTTATAAACAGATCTCTTTTTGGTGGTGAAAAACTGGAAACTGCTGTGATTTCCATCATTTGGGGAACGGCTGAACAAGTAGTGGTGTATGGTTGTGATGGAATACTAGTGTACTCTTAAGAAATGATAAGTTTGGGGCAGCTAGGTAGCACAGTGGATAGAGCACTGGCCCTGGAGTCAGGAGTACCTGAGTTCAAATCCAGCCTCAGACACTTAATAATTACCTAGCTATGTGGCCTTGGCCAAGTCACTTAACCCCATTTGCCTTGCAAAAACCTAAAAAAAAAGAAATGATAAGCTCAATGATCTTAGAAAGGCATGGAAATATATGCATAAAATGATGAAGAAGAAGGTGAGCAGAATCTAGAGAATATTGTACCCAGTAACAGCAATATTATTTTAAGAACTACTTTGAGTAACTTAGTCATCTTTCTATTATAAATACACAAATTAAAAATAAAGGTCATGTGAAGAACAATACCATCTGCATCCAAAAAAAATATCAATAGAAATATGTATACAATAATTTTATAATATTATATATTTTCTTATATTAGACATACTTATTTTGTGTCTAATGTTAACTATTTCTAAGGCAGGGGAGAGAGAATAAAAAAATAGGGGGAAAAGATATTTACATAATGACTTGTATACTTGAAGAGAAGAGCAAGTTGTACATGGTAGATTTGCAGTTTCATGTGTAATCATCTTTTTACTTGAACTGTGGTTTTTTTTCCTTAATTGAAAATAAAATACTCTTTTAAATAATAATAATACAGCACAATACTACAGTAACAATACTCATAATAATCAACATTTATATAATGCCTACTAGGTGCCAGGCACTATATTAAATGTTTTATAAATCTATCTCCTTTGTTCTCATAATGGCCCTAAGAAGTACATTTATTATTATCTCTATTTTACAGTTGAGGAAATTTAGGCAGAGAGAGGTTAAGTGACTGAAGAGGCTGAATTTGAACTTAGATCCTCCTGATATGTTCTGCAGTAGGGGCCTTCCTGGATGAAGAGATACGTATGTAAATCAATTTTTATTAGTCAAATTCTTTCTTACCTGTATTAGAGGATCTTAAATGGAAGACTGGACTTAGAACCAGGATGATCTGGGTTCAAAAGCTACTACTGACAATTTCTAGATATGTAACAGTGATACTTTAACCTCTTTGAATTCTTGTTTTCTCATCTGTAAAATAGGGATAATAATACTTGTGATATTTCCTTCACAAAGTTGTTATAAGACTAAAATTAAAGAATATAAATTATTAGTTAAATTGACCAAATAAATAAAAGACTTGGGACCAAAACTAGAATTTTATTAGTAAACAGAATTTCAGAAAAGGAATTCCCTATATAAATGCAGGTCAGCATCTTCTCTGAAACTTAAAACTTTTAGATTTACCCAGATCCCTGAGAAGTGATTGCTGGGCATCTCAATATGAGTCAGAGGCAGACCACAAACCCAAGACTTCCTGGATTTAAAACTAATCTTCTATCCATTCTGATCTTTTTCCTCTGAAATAAAGCATTTGCAGACTTTAAAGTACTCTATAAATATCAATTATTTAAAGGAACTCTGAAGTGAATCCTTTCCTAAGTCTACCAATTCCTAACAAAATGAATCATCATTTAATTAATCTATTTTGGAAATTCTGATTTTTTTTCATAGATCAGGTTAACTTACAGCAAGACCACACCATTAACTCTTAAAATCTTAGAACTGGAAGGGACCTATTGAAATCATCTCAACCTTATCTTATAGAGGAGTAAAAAACCAAGATAGATGAAGTGATTATCATAAGGCCACCCAATAAGTTAGGGACGAGAAGAAAAATAACATTGCCAAGTGATTAATACAACATAGTTGTGAGGTTTCTAAAGACCATACCTGCTGATAGTCTTTTAATCTAAGAAATTCAGTTTTAGCTATAGATGAGAACTTGCCAAGTGTACCTGGTCCATTTAAAAAGAAATAATATAGAAGATTTTCTTCAGTGTGATCAAGATTCCTGGGTTTTTAATATTGTATCTGCACCAGCTGGTTGAATTTGATTAATGTTACTATTTTTTCCCCATTTGCCTCAATTCTTTTGTTTATCTCTTGACACACAGAAAAAGCTTTTGAGAATCTTGGCTTCCCTTTCCACTCCTCTCACTCCCCTCCCTTACTCCTGATTCAATTTAAAGAGTTCCATGAAGTTTATTTGAAAGATCTGCAGAACCCCTTGGTAAAGAGCCAAGCTCTTAACAAGAAGCTTTATGGCTCTAAGAATGAACCCCAGTCCTATTCCTTGAAAGAATCAAGCCTGGGAGTTGAGTCAGCTCCAGGGTCCAGTGGGATCCAGCCAGCATCACCCACTGGGCTGTCAGTATTAGCTCTCTGTACAATCTGACTTTGGACAAGCAGGCCTTGACATCATTGGCTGTGCCTCAAAGAGAGTAAGGTCTAGAAAATAGGCAGGGGGCAGGGGTAGGGGAGGGGAAGACAGAATCAGTACAGACTGTGGGAGGTCAAGAAATTAGGCTTCCTTATCCAATTCCTTGGCCAACTTTTACTCCCTGCCCTACTCCCTCTTTCATAGGATCACTGATTTAGACCTGGATAGGAACTTAGAGACTATCAATTACTAAGTCCTTGCTTTACATATGAGGAAACTGAGGCTGAGCATGATTAAATGATTTGCCCAGAGTCACACAGATAGTAGAGAGAATAGAGACAGAATTCAAATTCACATCTTCCTAACTTCAAATCCAGTTTAAGTTCTGCATCACATAAAGCTCAGCTTTTTCTTCCCATTCCTCCCAAATGAATAAGAAATAAATCCTTGGTTGAGAATAGGAAAGGGGATCTAGAGGAGGATGTGGGGGAAATGTCTAGAAGGAGAGAAGGATGTAATAATATTCAAGTCAGAAGAGATAAAAGTACAGACCACCCTTCTTTTGATAAAATTAGAAAAATGGAAGGAATTTCGCGGAACTTCTGGTTCTGTAAGACCGTCACTATTGTTCAATCAATCAATGGATTAATTTATTATGTATCTGAACAGCTAGGGACATAATGGAAAGAGAACTAAATGAAGAATTAAGAAAGTTCACTATGGGACAGTTAGATGGCATAGTGAATAGAGCACCAGTCCTGGAGTCAGGAGGACCTTAGTTCAAATCTGACCTCAAACACTTAATAATTACCTAGCTGTGTGACCTTGGGCAAGTCACTTAACCCCATTGCCTTGCCAAATAAAAGGCTCACTGTGGGGTCATGGACAAATTATTTAATCTCCCTCTATTTCATTTTCTCCAACTAAAAAAATGGAAATAATGACAATAACATCTACCTTACAGAGTAATTGTGAGGACTAAACGAGAAACTAAATGTAAAGTACTTTTCAAACCTTAAAGCACTACTTAAATGTTATTTATATAATATTATTACTATGAATCATACACTATGCTAGGAAATATAAAGACAAAAATCAAATAGCCCCTGCCTTCAAGGAGCTTGCACTCTCTCAGGCTAGCACATTCTAGTTTTAGAAAGTACTACTTAGAAAATTTGACTTTATTTGAGCTGAAATCTGATTCCTTATAACTCCTCCCCATTATGCTTAGTTCAGCCTCTGGAACAAAACAGTACCAGTCTAGCCTTCTTCCATATATCAGCTATACAGATATTTGAAGACAAGGGTCATGAGCCTCCTAAGTCTTCTCTACTTCCAGTTAAATGACCTTAGTTCCTTAAATTTATTCTTTTATGCCATGGTTTGAAGTACCCTTCTCTAGACCCATGCCTGCTTATCAAGGTCTCTTTGAAAATTTGAGCCTTAGACCTTAAAACGATATATTAAATCCCTTGTTGAGAACTTGTCTTCCTTTTATTTCAGTCTGTGTTCTCATTAGCTTTTTTAGCTTACACGTCATACTATGGACTTATAGTAAGAATATAGAGCTGTAAAACCTCTAGAAATTCTCCACTACATGAACTGCTTTCCAATCATATCTCTAGTCCAACTAGTTCCAAACTGTATCACACTGCCTCTCCTATACCACATGCTAGGGTTTTCAAAGGTTTATGCTTCCAGCTCTTGTTCTCACTGTATAGAGTTGGTACTCTTGAAAGCTCTTAGCAATCTCACACAGGAACTGACTGGTTGGTGGATATTCAGGTTTTACAGTTTCCTGTTTTTTTCTAATTATTTGCCTTATGACAAGACTGTTGAATGGACAACCCATGGAGTTGATCCAATGGTATATAGATCTTGAAAGACACTGTGGAAGACAATAAGCTAGTCCAGAATTAAGCAGGAAGAAGGGACTATGTTGAATTGTTCTCAGGTAACTGTTCAGTTTTTAATGATCCCAAGTTCTCACAGTAAAATAAGTTCATCCTTTCCTTTTTTTTTCTTTTCTTTTAACAAGATCTGTGATTTTATTAGTGCAGAAAACTTTCTGTAATGAAACTTCTTTTATTAATGCAAATCAACAATTACTGTGCAGCTTATAGTCTTAGAGAAAATTGTGTGGGCCACTGAGAAGTGAAATTACTTGCCCAATATATAGTTAGTATATGTCCAGGACAGGATTTAAACTGAAGTCTCTCTGACTCAAACACCAGCTTTCTATCAATATACCACATGGCTTATAGGATTCATCTTTCTTCTGGACCATTATAATAGCCTACTAAGTTATCAATCTCCCTGATTCTAGGTACTCCTTTCCCCAAAATCATTCATTTAACAGTTTCCAAAATCATATTCCTCAGCCTCAAATTCAAACATGTTGCTCCCTTGTTCAACAATTATCAGTGGATCCACTAGTTGGTTCCAAAACTCAACACTCCATTTCCTACTTTATCAAGTAGCTACACTGTGCTAGACACTAAAGACACATAGACCAAAATACAGCAAAATTGACTTTTAAGGAGATTACCTTTTATAAGGAGAAGCAAAAAAACCACACATGCTCCTTTCAAGCTTTAAAACCAAGATTATAAGAGTACAAAGCAGTTCCTGCCCTCATGAAGCTTACAGTCTAGTGATATAAACACATTAACATAGGCTACAAACTCAATATGAGTCAAGCTCTTATTTGTATCATAGAAAGAGTATGAAGCAATCCCTTCTTTTTCTGTTTTTGCAAATAGATTTAAGTATTATTGGAATAAATATGTCTTTGAATGTTTGATAGAATTCAATTATAAATCCATCTAGTCCTGGGACTAGAATTTTTTGGGAATTAATTTATATTCCATCAGTTTGTTTTTCTGATATTAGTTTGTTTAAATAAGCTATTGCTTTTTTCCATCTCAATATTTTAAATTTTTATAAATATTCATCAATTTTATCTAAGTTTCAATTTTGTTGGTCTATAATTAGGCAAAAATCATTTCTTTTTATCTTCAATTTAAAAAATTTAGGTTACTAGCTTTCATTTTTTGTATTGATTTTTCTTCCTTTTTACAAAATTAGATTTACTTATTCTTTGTTCTTCCTCCCATAAAAATAGACTCTAGTTTTATCAATAAAATGGATTTTTGCATTCTTTTTGTTAATATCTGTTTTTGATTTTCAAATTTCAGCTTTGATGTATAGCTGAAGGACTTTCATTTGTTGCTTATAAAATTAATTTCTTATTACCATACACAATTAATTGATTTGTTCTTTGTCTCTTTTGTTGATAAAATATTTAGAGGTACAAATTTTCTCATAAGGATTCTTTTTTTTGCTTCATCCATCAAGTTTTTTTGTTGTCACATCACCATTTTCCTTTTTATTTTATTATTTAATTACTTTTAATATTCATTTTTAAAGATGTTGCATTCCAAATTTCCTCCCTCCAGTTCCTCCCCACCCACTGAGAAGCAGTAATATATCAAATATAAATGGGGAATCATGCAAAGCATATTTCCATATTAGTCATATTGTTAAAAAATAACAATTTGAACTCAAAGTTCAAGTTCTCTTTTCTATATGACCAATTTTACCTTTTAAGGAATTATTTTCTTCAGTGATTTTTTGTGTACCTTCTTTTACCAATTTTTAAAATATTTTCTTGCATCATTTATTTTCCCCCAATTTTTACCCTACTACTCTTATCTATTCCTTTAGCTCTTCCAAGAATTTTTTGCATTTTTTTCCTTGAGTCTTTGTTGTGCCTATTTTCCTGTTCTGAGTTTGTGTCTTGATCTTCCCTGCCATCATAGTAGCTTTTTTTGTTTTAGTTGCTTTAGTTGCTGCTTGCTCCAAACTATTTCTTAACTTGGAACTTGATGTCAAAATGTGGCTCTGTTCAGCAAGTGGGGGAAGAGGAAAAACACTCCCAAGTTTCAGGTTTTGGGGGGCTGCTGTTTTCAGAGCTAGTTCTGGGGATATGTAAGAAGATCCTTTGCTCCCCTATAGTTGCAAGCATTAGTACTACTCTCTGCCCTGGAATATTTCTGGGCAGGGAATTCCCAGAGCTGTCATAGTCTACTCCAAGACCCATAGCTGATATTGTAGCCACTTACTCTGGGTCAGCTCCCACCCTGATGTGACAGATTTCTCATTCCCACCTCCTTGTCTTGGGCTTTTTCTATCTTGATCTTTTATTGGATTAGCTAGAATTTGATTTGATGTCATTATCTTAAAGTTGTTTAGAGGGAAAATTTGGGTGAATTCCACTGGGTTGTTGTCTCTATTCTACCATCTTGTCATTGCAATTTTTTGGTAAAATTTTCTATTTTTTCTATAATATGTTCTATGAAAACCCATTCTTTATAGCACCAAGTAATTCTTCCTTTAAAGGGACTTTATTGAATATAATTTTTTTATTACATTGTAGTCAATAAAGTTTGTGTTTTAACATTTCTGCTTTTCTGAATTTGTGATACATTTATGCCCCAGTATATGGTCAATGATGTAAAAGCAGACATTTAATAGACAAGAGAAAGACTTCATTTTTCCTGATTCTTGTGACCTTTCAAACCTCTCTAAAAAAAAATTAAGCCCTCAAAATAAAACAATTTCAGCTGCCTCTAGTCTAAGACAGAAGTGTCAAACATGCCTGTAAACCTTGCTACTGCTGGAACCAGATTAAAATATAATTGGAAAATATTTAACAAAATAAATATAAATGCATCAAAACATAGATCAATGGCTTAGTGGCCCTGTTTTCATTTGAGTTTGACTTTATTGGTCTAGGATATCAGGAACTTAAAAGATTTAAAAAATAAAAATTCCATGGACTACATCTAACTTGAGCTTACCCAGATTCCTCTACCTCGCCCCTACTGCTTTACCATCATTAACACTATATTTGTCAACTAGATCCATCAATTTCAACAAAATGCAACTCCACTCCCTGGTCCTCCCATCTCTCTTTCCAGTGTCATGAAGATTCAAACTCCAAATTGCAGAAATCAGAAACCAGAGCTATGTCAGTGCTCTGTGCTGCAAAAGATCTCTAGAGGAGAGTAGGGGAAAAAATAGAAAAAATGAACAGGTTTAATCCTTGGCCTTGAAATAGAGTTCAACCTCACACCCAATTGCTCTATCCCTCATCCAGAACTTTGGAGATCCAAACTCCAATGAACAAAAATCAGCCCCAGCTACTATAGCATAAATACCCTGTACTGCTAGTCAGAGAATTAAGGAATAGAGGAAACAGGACTGTACTAAGGGGGAGAGGGGATTTGTGTGGCACTTACTAGCCTGAGGAAAAGAGTTGAGGCCCATTCTTTTCCCTTCAAAAGTCACTTGATGCAGAGACCTAGGCTGGTGAATCATATATTGTCCAGTGGGGAAGAAGGCTGAGAAAAATCCAAATACCAGGGAAACCCCATCAAAAGGGAGAGTATCAGTAATTGATGAAAAGGGGGGAAATAAGAAAAACATAAAAGATTGAAATTATCAAAGATCCAATAAGGAGAAAACTCAACAACCTTAAGCATAAGCAGATAAACCAACAGAGGAAAAAAACATTAACAGCTGGCCCCCAAAGCTAGGAAATGAATTCTGGCAACTATGAATAAATAGTGCCAAACAAAGGAAAATACCTTGATGAAACAGAGGACTACATGAATTTGAGGAGAACATGGAATCACATACAGTTCTTGAGTTGTGTTTAAAAAATGAGAATTGTGAGAGCACAATTTATGATCTGCACAACAAAAATAACTAACAAAATAGACAAACATGAATGTCTGATGGCATATCTCAATAAAGAAACAAAAAAGGGCAGCTGTTTGGCAATGCAAATACACAGAAGTGAAGGACATTCTAGTAGAAAAGAAAAAAGCAAATCGCTTTAAAAAAATACTTGCTTTATTCAAGGAAAGCATTTTGAACTTGAATACAGAATGCATAGAAACAACCTAACCATCATAGATCTCATAGAAGAGCAGGAAAAGTCAAAAAACTTGAACCACATAATGCAAGAAATAACATTAAAAAGTTGCACAGAACTTCAGGACACAGAAATTAAACTGTATTTCCTGTAACATTAAGACTCTCTTCCTTTTCTATTTGTATTCTTAGAACTCAGCACACCACTTGGCACTTAGAAAATGACTAATAAATACTTTATTCATACATTCATTCACCTCCTCCATGACATTGACAGATACCTCTGGCAAATATACATACTTTATGCCTTTCCTGGTGTTAGCTTGTAATGTAATTGAGCAAGGTTATTGAGTTTATATTTAACAAAAAGCTTGTATTATTTTCATATGTGCATAGGAGATATTTATTGAAGGATAGATAACATTTTTCTCTCACAAATCAAAAGATTTCTTTATAGTCAACAACCCTAGTGGAATTTTGCATCCTCTATTTAAAAGAACCATAAAATAGTAAAGATTTGGTCTACCATGCAGCAACATAATTTTTGAAAGTCTGCCTATTCCCTTCAAGGATGCTCTAGGTGAATAAGTGAATTACTCTCTTCTAAGCATATTAGAAAGATAAGAAAGTAAGAGTCAGTGGTTATTGACTTCACTTAGTCACCTTTTATGGTAACAAGACCAATAATGGAATAATTTCCTTTTTTGGCTTTCTTTAATGCCATCTGTATTTATTCATATAGAATACTCAAAACTATGTTAGAGTCCAAATGATATGCTTCCACTGTACTTGACGGTGAAAAGAGTTTATTATATACATATTTGCATATCATTTCCCTCTTTCATCAGTTTGTTGTCTTCCTTTTGATTTCATCCCTAAAGACCTTCAGGATTAATTTAATTGGAATTCTCCCTAATCCTTATTTAAATTCATTCTTCCTTGAATTGCTTCTAGCTGTTTAATGAGACAATATTGCTTATAAGCATTCTTCTTAATAAAACATTATGAATGGATTTATATATCATCCCAATGACAACCGGGGGATCTTCTGTAATTACCTCCTGTGTTTTTTCTGTTTTCTGCTTCCTGTCTTCCTTCCACATTTTCTTTTTGCTAAAATAAAAGCTACCTTATAGCAAGTATTCACTTGTGACCTTGAGTATTTATTTGGAAGTTGGGAACCTTTGTTACCCATAGTTGTAGAAACTAGATCTAAGCTTTATTTGATCACTTTACCAGAGTAAATTCTACATATAAGCAACAAATCAAGAAATAAATTAACATTTCAGTCAGCCACCAAGATTGTATCCAATATATGAGATTCTAGGGATTTGGGATAGCTAGGTTATAAAGGCCACACCTAGATGATCTTGAAAGTATCTTCTAACCATATTCTCTGTAAATGCTTTGAAGACATAGAATTTAGAGGAGAAATGGATCTATTAATATTATTTAATCCAGTCCCCTCATTTTATAGATGGAGAAACTGAGGTCCCATTACATAAAGTATTTTGCCCAAGTTAAGAAGTAGCTGAGGAAAGATTTGATCCAAGTTCTTTTGTCTTTTAATTCAGTGCTCTTTTCACCATACCATATAGTCTTAAGATATGGAAATTAAGACAATGTTATACACACTCACACATACACTCACAGGCACACACACACACACACACACACACACACACACACACACACACACACACACACACACACACACACACACACACACACACACACACACACACACTTCCTGCTTGACTGCACCCCTCTGTACTCTCTTCATCCCCTCCCACCAACAGGAATCTTCCCGTTTCCATTTTCAGGTCCTTCATATGTATATATATATATATATTTATATATTTATCCTCTTCCCTGCTATATATATATATATATATATATATATATATATATATATATATATATATATATAATTATCCTCTTCCCTGCCTAAATTGTGAACTCCACAAGGGCAGAAACTTTCTTTTGTCTTACTTTGTATCCCCTTTGTTGGTATCTGCCACAATGTTTATTGACTGACTGGCTGACACACAACACTTGTTACTTCTGGATTTGTTTGTTATTCTCTTGGGCGACTTAGATATTAGGAGTGAGTCACAGGACAGAGGAGAAATGTATGGAAGGCAGGGAGGTTCAATAGATCTGTCCTAACTATAGAGTAAGAAGATCTGATTTGAATCCCTGCTTTACCATTTAATACTACTCATAAGCTAGAGAAGTGACTTCATCTCTGAATTTCTGTCCCCTCACTGTAAAGTAAAACAAGTATGAGAATCCAACTGTCTTCTATTAAACTGGACATTAAAGAGATTTGCAAAAATATGTAAAATAATTGCATTCATCTCACTAATTTTTTTGTTTTGGAAAATATATCTATTTTTCATTAAGTATTATTTATGTTCATATGTTTATTATTTTAAAATGACTAAATCAACATTTTTTAAACAATTTAAATGAGGACTGGACTAGAAGATCTGTGAAGACCTTTCCAGCCTCACATTTATGATTCTATCAATTATTTGCCCTATAATGTTTAATATTTTATCAACTATTCATTTTGATGAAAACAGAGATAATGGTTATCAAGTTTGCCACCAAGCTGAGTGGATTAGCTAGCACTTTGGAAAGCAAAATCAGGATTCAAAAATATAACATTTGTATCAATGTAATAAGATGAACTTTACAAGAATAGTTGAAAAGCTCAAATTTGGGTTTGAAACATCAGTTTCATAAGCAAGTCGGGGAGGATTGGTTGTTGGCCAAAAAAACATTTCATTTTGAAAAAATTGTAGGGTTATATAGTAAGCTATAAGCTAAATGTGGGTCAATAGGGTCACATAGCCAAAATGATTGAATTAACTTTAAAAATTGATTGGCTCCTAAGCTTAATTAAGAAAGGTGCAATGTGAAGAGCAGGAAGTCAACAGTCCTACAACATTCTAATCTGTCACTCTACACTTGCAATGGTATGTTCCATTTTTGGTCCCCCAGTTCAGGAAGGATATCAATAAGCTGTTGGTTATCCAGAGAAAAAGTAACTAGGATGATGAAGAACCTCAGGACTCATTGAGGAAAATGAATATGCTCTGCTTAGAGAAAAAAAGACTTAATGGCAACATGTATATTATCTTCAAATATCAGATATAACAAGAATCAGTGCATTTTTTTTAGGTTTTTGCAAGGCAGATGGGGTTAAGTGGCTTGCCCAAGGCCACACAGCTAGGTAATTATTAAGTGTCTGAGACAGGATTTGAACCCAGGTACTCCTGACTCCAAGGCCAGTGCTCTATCCACTGTGCCACCTAGCTGCCCCAAGAGTCAGTGCATTTTTAAGCTTTAATGACTTCAAATGTACAAATGCTACCAACTTCCAAAGCATCATTAAAAACAGGAATTATTTAAATTCACTTTAAACTTGAATAATAAGTTTTAAAAGGTTAACCTTTTGTTTCAGTCCTTCTGACTGAAGATGGCAAATAAGATAGAAAAAGCCAATTACATCCTCTGATCAGCAGTGTGACAGGCTGGTTATATTTGGCTTACATATAACCATTAAACCAGTAAAGAATATAAGAAGTGTAATATACTAGCTTGTAGATAGGAAAACTTCTGAATCACTCTGGAGTAAGGATCAACTCTGACCTCAGAGTCAGAAAAAATATTATATAGTCAGCCACATGTTTTTGTTATGAGGAAGAGAATCCAATTTTGTGATATAAATGAGGAATATGAGTCTCATAGAGAAGTCATTTGCCTAAAAAAAAGAAATTAGTGACAGAGTTAGAATTAGAGCTCAGGGGCTTTCCTTATTCATTCATTCATTCGTTGGTTCATTCATTTATTTGATAATTTATTCATTTATTAGATGCCTGCTATTTGCTGTGGGAGATACAAAGTGGCATGAAATATAATTACTGCCCATTTCAGGGCTTGCAATATTCAATCCATCACCCATGATCATCATTATTATGAACATCAGGACTCAAGCAATTGTCATTCTAATGCATGGCACACTCATTGACAAGACTGGATAAGTATTGCCAAAAGGAAGTTTCCCAACTCTTTTAGTCTGAGATCCATTAGAGAACTAAAGAATTATAGTCATAATGTTTTCCCATCACACACAAAGAACTCAAATTACTCTCTCATGTTTAATTTCCTTTATCTTCAGAATTTACCTGCAAGTCAGGAAAGGACAGTAGAGCAACTATGTGACTTAATGGATAGAACTAGGAACATGGAATCAGGAAAACCTAAGTTCAAATCCTACCCCATGTTATGTGACTATATGACTCTGATCTTGTCTCTTTTGGCCCAATGTCCTTATCTATTAAATGGAGATAATGGTAGTCTTTACTTCGCAGGATTTGTGAGAGCCAGGTGAAGCGATATATAAAATATTCTTTGAGAACCTTACAGCTATCATTATTATCATCCCAATTTTCATGGGGCAACAGCGGGGTAAAGTGACTGCCCAGGTCAGTGACTAAGCTAATGGTCTAATTCCTAGTTTGACTCTCCCTTTGCTAGACTCCTTTGCTATTTTATCACTCTTCAATCAAAATCAGACAGAAAGTTGGAACTTCTTAAAATGCTGTCAAAAGTCAAAGCATATTTGGTGAGCTGGCATGTTCCAGATTAATAATCTAAAGCTGACAGAAGCCAGCTAAGGCTGTTGCCCTGGGTCCAGGCCAAGAAGACAATTAGAGCATTTAGAGAATTGACTTCCTTGGGGAGAAGAGGAAAGGAAAGAGAGAAGCAGTCTGTATATTCTTGGAACTGACTATTTTGACTTTCACTTTTACCAAAGTCAGCCAGCTCCAAACAAATGCATTCTTTGTTAATGAACACAAAGTGTTGGCCTAGTCCTGCTCCACCTGAGTTAATAATTCACTCTTTAAGGAAATTTACTAGTATATATGGGCTTTGTTAGACTAAGTTTCAAGACAATTCATGAAAAATGATTGTTGATTCCATAGTCTGGCCCAAGGGCTCCATGGCAGGATCAAATTTCCTCAATTTCACCTGGATTCAACATTTACCCAGATCCCTTTGCTACTAAGGACAGAGAAGTTAGCTTCTAAATAGCTTGTCCATTCATGATGATTTTTCTTCTGGAAACTTCCTGTTTACATCCTCTGGTTTCCAAAATGTTAGCTCAGAATTTTTCTGATATCTCTGAACTATTTCCTCTAGCTTTTGACCTACTTTTTCTGAGCTTTATTGGAGACATGGAAGATAAAAGTAAAACTTGTATAGTGAAAAGGAAAGCATGTTCCTCCCCACTCAAAGGTAGAGGTATGGAATATTGCATATACATTAGACACAATTGTTATATTGATCAGTTTTGTCCAGTTGTTTTTTTTTTCTTTCTTTTTAATGTTAAGGGCAGGTTCACTATCTACATTTGGGAGAAATACATACATATGTGTGTATATGTATGTATGTATTCAGAAATGTATATTCTATGCCTCAAATGATTTAGGCATAGCTAGAGGAGACTGTATAGGTCTGTAACAGGCAGAGCATTCCAAATCAAGGAAAGTTTTAGCCTTTTTGTCCATCTGGATTCTGAATCCAATTCTCTTTGGCCCCCCAAAAGAGTTTGTAGAATATTAGTTACATTAACAGATTTTTAAAGTATAGAGTTTAGATTTGATGAACTGTTTCTTTTTCCTCAAGAAACATGCTTCACATGTATAAAGGAACTTTACCTATGATGAAATCTGTTATTGTGTGACTTAAAGAGAAACAACAAACATCCCTAGTCTCTTCAACTAACCCTTCTCCAAGGGTGTCTTTCATTCCTGAAAAAGAGGAAAAGCAGGAGGTTGGGATCAAAGTCCACTACTCTGTTCTCCCAAAAGGGAAAGAAAATTACAAACTTGAATTCTATCTGCTCCCTTAAATATTATTAGTCCAGGGGATATAATTAGGCTCTAATTTCTGATCTCTTTGTTATTTTAGGGGTAATCTTAGCAAAATAGAAATATAAGAAGATATAAATAGGATAATATATGCTAGATAACATAGACTGAAGGAGTTCTTCCATTGGAAGTGAGATAAATCAGCTCAGCTAAGAGAGAGTGTTCTTACCCAAAAGAAAATTTCTTGAAGTCTCTAAAGAAACAAGCTGGGGGGGCAGCTAGGTGGCGCAGCGGATAAAGCACCGGCCCTGGAGTCAGGAGTACCTGGGTTCAAATTTGATCTCAGACACTTAATAATTACCTATCTGTGCGGCCTTGGGCAAGCCACTTAACCCATTTGCTTTGCAAAAATCTAAAAAAAAAAAAAAAAAAAAAAAAAAAAAAAAAAAAAAAAAAGAACCTTCAAAGTCTGATGAGTCTCTAAAGGGGGATTAATCCTGAAGTTCTCTTGCTTCTCACCAACTCTGTTTTGCTCCTCAGGAAGGATAGAGCCTTCATCTCCACTAATAAGAAGAGCGTTCTATACAGTAGTCTTTAGGACAAGCCCTTTCATTCTTTATTCTGCTGTGAACAAGAAGAGAATGATATATTGTGAGATCTATGTAATCTATAAACAAAAGATGAATTTTCATTTTAAAGACAGAAAATTTAAAATTTGAACTATAACACATGAACTGTATAGTGTACAAAATAATGGAGTTAATTTTTACAGAATTCTATGTAGGATAAATTGGCCTGAAA
This sequence comes from Macrotis lagotis, assembly GCF_037893015.1. Lineage (NCBI taxonomy): Eukaryota > Metazoa > Chordata > Mammalia > Peramelemorphia > Peramelidae > Macrotis > Macrotis lagotis. The sequence goes on from NC_133666.1 coordinate 306,817,749, forward strand.
TTTGATAGCTCCATTTTGATGCTTTGACAGATTTATGATCTTACCAATCTCTCCAGTGGAGCAGGTTGAAGCTCTTCTTACACCTTTCCATCCTGTGGAAGCTTTCTTGTTCAAGCTTTCTTATAAATCTTCCACAAGGAATTCATTCATTTGATTAGGAACCTTTCTCTGGGTTTCCTGATGCTATGTGGATGCTCATAGAACACATAGCTACCTCATCTTATTATATAATGGTTTAGTGTCCTTTCTGGCCATATACCTCCCTGTTTGACCCTTTCCCCATTTATTTCTTCACTGGTAATATTTAGCAACCTGTTCTCACCTAATACCTGCCTCTCCCTTGATCATGGGTGACCTACAATTTTAATCCTTTAGAAATTGTGGTATTTCATGACATACTTCATACATACAGCATCTTGGTCAACCTGATCTATATCATGCCACTTGACCTGGATAGTTCTGGAGGAGAGAAAGAGGCTGTTGACTTTGCACAGCCCTCCCTACTTAAACTAAATTAACTCACAAGTTATGGCATCATCTTCCTGATGTCATGGTCCTCTTCAAAAACAAAGAACAAAACTGAACAAACAATGATACAGCATCATTGACATTTAAATACTGATATTTAAAGTATGGAACTTTATTTCAGGGAGAAGCTTGGGGTTGCTTCCCCAAAGTTAATCCGGTCTACAGAATCTATTCAACTAAACAAATTAAATTCAAGAAAACTTTTATTAAGCACCTCTTCCTATTGATTTCTGGACCCAGGTCAATGTCTATAAGAAGCTTATGTTCAAGATACATATACACTGAGAGACCAACTCTATGGCCTGACTGCAGTTAATAATAATTAGTAATAATATCCATCATTTAGATAGTGCTTTAAAGTTTGCAAAGTGCTTTATACTTATTATTTCATTTGATCCTCAGAACAATCCTGTGGAATTATTATTCCCATTTTATAGATGAAGAAACTAAGATGAAAGCAGTGAAATGACTTACCCATATAGTTAGTAGAATTCTGAGGAAAGATTTGAATTCTGGTCTTCCTGACTCCAAATTCAACAATCTACTATTCCACTTACCTGGATGATAAGCATTTCTTGGGGCAGCTAGGTGGTGTAGTGGATAAAGCACCGGCCCTGGAGTCAGGAGTACCTGGGTTCAAATCTGGTCTCAAACACTTAATAATGATCTAGCTGTGTGGCCTTGGGCAAACCACTTAACCCCATTTGCCTTGCAAAATCCTAAAAAAATAAATTAAAAAATAAGAATTTCTTATCCACTAAACTTCCATGTATAGATTTTTGAATGATTTGGGGCCTCCCTTAATATGCTTTGAAAGATCAAAAGGCTTATTAAAATGAGTGCAGTATCATCAGGAAATATGAATATCTGGGGACCTTGCCATCTATAAAGCAACCTATTCCATTTGAAATTTTTACTGGATATCATCCTTGAGAGTGACAAATATCTTGGAGGATCAAATACTTTCCTGTTTCATAAAAAATATTAATAACCAGAATTATATCAAACAAAGTTATCTATTACATTTTCAAGAAAGCTTGTATAATTTTGATTTGTGGAATGGAGACATTATCTTGGCAGAAAACCCTTAAGGCTATATTTTGCTCTATCAAATAAAATACTTATTGATAATCCATAAGAAAGAAATACAGTGGAATCATGTATTCATCACTTTGCCTGTTCAGTCAGTTGTGTAACTGTAAAACTGGCTAATTATAGAATAGCATCTGCAAAAGCACACTGACTCCATTCATGTGTCTTAATCCAAGATTCCTCAATGCACAAGTGGATTTTTCTCCAAAAGATTTTGCAAAAATAGGCAAAGAGATCAGGTTGAAGTTGCTTTCCTTTCTGATCTTGGCTCAAAATGATTGGTGATTCCACAAGTCATTGGGAAATTATTTACACATTCAAAATGAGTCACTTTTTGTCTGTTCAAACATCCATTTTATTGATTGCAATATTGTCAAATCTAGTGTCTCTCAAATCTTTTCTTGAAGATGGTATCTGTGATAAATAGGCAGGAGGTTGTGATTTTCTGCCCTTTGAGTTCTTTTGTGCTATAGAATATCAGTCCTAAGTAGCCCTTTACTCAACAGAGTTAGGAATGCAGGGTAAACCATAGAAGAAATTTGTTTACAAATTAAGGGGGGGAGCAGGGAAAGCACATGAAGCCTAAATAACAATTTCTCCCTCATCATGGAAAGTTCTCCATGAGTAACTGAGAATTTTGCCTATGAGCTTTCCAGGAACAGAGATATAAGCATAGACTGTACAGGCTGTACAATCTTACCACTAAAGAATGGTGGTAGGCAAATCATTTAGCTCCTTCACTTTTAACCATCTTAACAACGTTTTTTGGCTAAGACCTATGATTCACTTGTAGAGAAAATAGTCAAAGAAGCTATTATTTCTACCATGACAGATTGCCAGGGGCTCTGTCTCCTATAAGAACTCAGAAATGATAGGGAAACCGGTAGGTATTGCTTTGTAACAAAGTTCTTTGTTCCCTTTTCTTAGGAATTTAGGAAGGATCTAAATTTTCCCAGATCAAACCTTCCTTCTCCCACTGGGAAATCTGGAGGTCTACAATTCTCATATATAGTACTTCAGGTCCACATGGACAAATTTCATAAAGATTTCAGGGTGCTTATAAGACAAAATCTATTCATAAAAGTGATAACAGCTCAAAATTGTCAAGTCAGAATCAAATTCTGACTAATCAGGGTCTCAATTCTCTGACTTAATTTTTTTTAGTTATGTTTATTCTAGCTGATCACTGGCATCCCACCATTAGCCTTTCTGTATGCAATCAATATACAAATGTGAATTTCAAAATATTCACACTAAATTAGGATAAAGAAATAATAACTTCAAGGAACAGCAGAAAAAACCATATAAGAAGCACATATAGAGAAGAATTAGAGAGAGTAATAACTTCATGCATTTTTCTCAAATATGCCAGAAGGACCAGACCTTACAATTGACACATAAAGGCTTAGGTATTTCTATTTCATAATTCATGATGGGATCTATATCATTGTTAGCAATATTTCTTAGTATTCTAAAGACTTTTCAAATAATGAAAAAAAGTGTGGTTCTACTACAAGAATCAGATACATCAAATTACATATGCATCAACTTCCTAGGTAGAACCAAGATGATGGAGAGAAGCTAGGAAACTCCTGGAGCTTTTTCTGAAACAATTTTAAATGAGGCCTCTAAACAGATCCTAAAGAAATAGAACCCACAAACAGAGTAAAACAATTTTTCAACTCAAGATGTCTTGGAGGAACTTCAGGAAAGATCTGTCTCATGTGGGTGAAAGGGAGTGCAGCCCAGCATAGGCAGAAGAACTGGGAAGCCAGTGAGAGACTATTAACCACAGCATAACTCATTAACTAAAACACCTGACTCCCAGCTCAGCCAGCCAGCAGTGAGGACCCCAACCATAGCACAGAAGGCAAAATTCAAATCCTATTGCAAAAAGGTCAGGCTACCCTAATGCAGGGAACAAGCCCCAAACACATGAAACACAAGTGTGGAAAGTCAGGGACCAGATCCTAAACCTCCAGCACAAAAAACTTAGTACAGTATCCTTTATGTTTCAGGAGCAAAGCTCAGCTTTCAAAATGAGCAAAAGAATTCAAAAATTGCCAACCATAGAAAGTTACTATCTTAATAAGGAATATTAAATTGCTGTTTCAGAAGAGGAAAGCAGTGACAAAATACCAGCATATGAAACCTCAAAGGGGTTTATGAATTGGTCTCAAATCCAAAAATCCTCTGAAAGAGCTCAACAAGGATTTTAAAAACCAAAGAAGAGAGAGAAAAAAATTGAGAAAAGAGAATCATGCAGGAGAATTATGAAAAATTGATTGAAGAAAACAATACCTTTTAAAGTAAAATTGTTCCAATGAAAAAACAACTCCTTTAAAAGTAAAATTAGTCATTAGGAAAAAGAAAAAAGTATTAAAATGAAGAAAATAAATCCTTAAAAATTAGAATTGGACAAGTGTAATCTAATATCTATGAGACAACAAGAATCCATCAAGTACCTCTTGGGAAAAATGACCAACCTGGAAAAAATAGATCCAGAAGAGATAATTTACAATATATTGGTCTACCTGAAAACCATGATTAAAAAAAAAAGCCTGGGCAATATCTTTCAGAAAATTATCAAAGAAACAGCCCTAATATTCTAGAACAAGAAGACAAAAATAATCTTTGAAAGAATACACCAACCACCTCCAGGAAGAGATCCCAAAAGGAAAAACTCCAAGGAATATAGTAGCCAAATTTTGGAATTATCAGCTAAAGGAGAAAAATATTACAAGTAGGCAAAAAGAAGCAATTCAAATACCAAGGAACCACAGTCAGGATAATGAAGGACTTAGCAGCTTCAACATTAAAGGAGTGGAGAACCTGGAATATGATAATTCAGAGGACAAAAGAGCTTAGATTACAATCAAGAATGAACTACCCTACAAAGTTCAGCATATTTTTTCAGGGGAAGGAATGAAACAGAGAACTTTCAAACATATCTTATAAAAAGACCAGAAATGAACAGAAAATTTGATCTTCAAATACAAGACTCAAGAGATCAACAAAATATTAAATGGAAAGAAAAAATATTCAATGAGACTAAACTGTTTACATGCTTACACAGGAAGATAATATTTGAACTCTTGAGAATTGTATTTCTATTAGAACAGTTGAAAGGAGGTATATATATATATATTATATATAAAATATATATATAATATATATATGATATGTATAAAACAATTAAAAATGAAAGAAGAATTGGGAGAAGACAGAGGCAGAAGATGGTAAATAACACCACAAAAAGAAACAAAGGACTATAGTATTATGGGGGGGTTGAACACTGAGTGAATCTTACTCTCAACAGATTTTACTCAAAAAGGGAATAAAATACAATCTCAAATAGGTTTGGAAATTTATTTTAACAGGAAAGTAGGAAAGGAAAGGGGAAAGAAAGGAGAAGGAGGAGCTGAAAGAAGGGAGGGAAGATTGAGGGAGATGGTGAACAGAAATAAAATATTGGTGAGGAGGTATAAAGTGAAAGGAAAGAGAAAAGTACAAACAGGAAGAGATTAGAATGCTGGGTAATGAAGAACCAGCAATCATAGTTGTGAATGTGAATGAGATGAACTCTCTCATAAAATGGAAGCAGATTATAGAGTGGATTAAAGACCAGAATCCTATAATATTTTGTTTACAAGAAACATATCTGAAGCAGAGCTATACATACAGAAAAAAGATAAAGGCTAGAGTAGAATATAATATGCTTCAGCTGAAGGGGAAAAAAAGCAAGGGTCCCAATTTCAGACAAAGAAAAAGCAAAGAAAAAAAACTAATTAAAACAAACAAGAAAGGAAATTACATATTCCTAAATTTGCCAAGAACAATGAAGTAATATCAATATTAAGTATATAGACACTGAGTGGTATAGCATACAAATTCTTAGAGGAAAAGTTAAATGAGATACAGGAAAACAAACAGCAAAACTATATTAATGGGGGACCTCAACTTCCCACTCTCAGAATGAGATAAATCTAATCTAAAAGAAAATAAAAAAGAAGTTGAGAATGTGAATAGAAACTTAGAAAAATTAGATATAACAGAGATATGAAGAAAATTGAATGGGGATAGAAAGGAATATACTTTCTTCTCATCAATACATGATACACAAAAATTGATCATGTATCTTAATACAACTTCACAATCAAATTATATAAAGGCAGAAATATTAAACTCATCCTTTTCAGATCATGATGTAATAAAAATTTAAGTAATAAAGACTAAAAATTAATTTGAAACTAAATAACCTAATTTTAAAGAATGAATGAATCAAATTTTAAAATCATAGAAATAATCAACAGTTTCATCCAAGACAATGACATTAAGGAGACAACATACCAAAACTTGTGTAATATAGCCAAAATAGTGATGAGGGGAAATTTTATATCTCTAAATGCTTTCATGAATAAATTACAGACAGAGGAGATCAATGAATTGGACATCCCCAAATAAATACCAAATTAGAATTCTGAAAATCAAAGGGGAAATTACCAAAATTGAAAGTAAGAAAACTATTGAATTAATAACCAAAATTAAGAGTTGGATTTAAAGAAAAAAAACAATAAAATAGATAAAACTTTGCTAAACTTTTATTTAAAAAAAGAAAGAAAACTAAATTACCAGTATCAAAAATAAAAAGGGGACACTCACCATCAATGAGGAGGAAATTAAAGTAATAATTCAGAGTTAATTTGTCCAACTATATATCAATAAATCTGACAATATAAGTGAAATGGATGGACATTTACAAAAATATAAATTGCCAAATTAACAGAAGTGAAAATAAAATACCAAAATAACCCCATTTCAGAAAAACAAATTGAGCAAGCTATCAATGAATTCCCTAAGAAAAAAAATCTCCAGGGTCAGAAAGATTTGCAAATGAATACTACCAAACATTTTAAAGAACAACTAATCCTAATTTTATACAAACTATTTGAAAAAATAGACAAAGAAGGAGTTTGGCCAGACCTTTCATACCAATTTAGCACTGAAAGTTAAACCAGGAAGAGACAAAGCAAAGAAAATTATAGATTAATTTCCCAATGAATAATGGAGCAAAAATTTTAAATAAAATATTAGCAAAAAAGATTACAGCAAGTCATCACTAGAATATTATATTATGATTAGGAAGGATTTATATCACAAATACAGGGATGTTTCAATATTAGGAACACAACCAGCAGTTATTGATATAGTCAATAACAAACCAATAGAAATCATATGATTGTTTCAATAGTGCTGAAAAAGCTTTTGACAAAATACAGCACCCATTCTTATTACAAATACTAAAAAGCATAAGAATAAATGGAGTTTTCCTTAAAAGGATAAGCAGTATCTAAACCTATCAATAAGCATATATGTAATGAGGATAAACTAGAAGCATTCCCAGTAAGCTCAGGGATGAAACAAATTTGCCCATTATCATCACCATTATTCGATACAATACACTACATTGTATTAGAAAGATTAGCTTTGGGGCAGCTAGGTAGTGTAGTGGATAAAGCACCGGCCCTGGAGTCAGTAGTACCTGGGTTCAAATCCGGTCTCAGACACTTAATAATTACCTAGCTGTATGGCCTTGGGCAAGCCACTTAACCCTGTTTGCCTTGCAAAAACCTAAAAAAAAAAAAAAAAGATTAGCTTTAGCAATAAAAGGAGAAAAATAAATTGAAGGAATTAAAGTAGACAATGAGAAAAAAAACACTCACTTTTTGCAAATGATATTATGTATACTTAGAGAAGCCTAGAAAATCAATTAAAAAACTACTTGAAACAATTAACAACTTTTGCAAAGTAGCTTGCATAATCAACATTTCTATTACCAACAAAGCCTAGCAGCAAGAGACAAATTCCATTTAAAGTAATTTGAGACTATCTAAAATACTTGGGAATCTTACCTGCCAAGACAAACCCAGAAACTATATGAACAGAATTTCTCAGGGGTAGGCCAAGTTAATATAATAAAAATGACAATTCTACCTAAATTAATTACTTATTCAGTGTCATACCAATAAAATTGTCAAAATTTTATTTTACAGAGCTAGAAAAAATAGTAACAAAATTCAACTAGAGGAACAAAAGATCAGGAATATCAAGGGGATTAATGGAAAAAAGCAAAAAAAAAAGGTGGACTAACTATATCAAATCTAAAACTATATTATAAAATAGTAATCTTCAGATGTCTGGTACAGACTAAGAAAAAGAATAATAGATCAGTGGAATAGATTAGGTACAAAAGAAATAATAGTAAATGACTATAATATTCTACTGTTTGATAAACCCAAAGACTTGAGCTTCTGGGATAAGAACTCGATACTTGACAAAAACTGCTGGGAAACCTGAAAATAGAATGGCAGAAGCTAGATAAAGACCAACATTTCACACCTTATACAATAAAGGTTGATTTGGAGACAGAATTTAGACTTTAAAGGTAATATCATCAGCCAATTAGGAGAACAAAGAAAAGTTTATATGTCACATTTATAGAGAGGGAGGAGGTTATGACCAAAAAAGAGAAAATATAAATTGCAAAATAAATAATTTTGATTAAATAAAACTAAATTTTTTTTGCACAAATAAAACCAATACAACCAATATAAGAAGGAAAACAAAAATCTGGGAAACAATTTTCATAGTTAATGGTTCTGATATAGGACTCGTATCCAAAATATATACAGAAATGAGTCAAATTTATAAGAATACAAATCATTCTCCAATTGATAAATGTAATGTTCAAAGGAACAGGCAGTATGCAGATGAAGAAATTAAAAATATATATAATCATATGAAAAATTCTCTAAGTCACTACTAATTAGAGAAATGCAAATTGTGCCACATCACACCTATCAGGTTAACTAAAATAACAAAAAATAAAAATGATCTATACCGTAAAGGATATGAGAAAACTCAGATGTTAATACAATGTGAACTGATCCAACTATTCTGGAGTGAAATTTGGAGCTATAACCAAAGGAGAGTAAAACTGTGCATACTCTTTGATACAGTAATACTGCTACTTGATCTGTGTTCCAAAACAAATCATAAAAAGAAGGGGGAAAGATCCGCATTTATAAAAATATTATAGCAGTTCTTTTGATAAATAGCAAAGTATTGGAAATTGAGGTGATGCCCATCATTTGGGGAATGGTTGAACAAGTTGTAGCATATGAATGTGATGAACTACTATTTTTCTAAGAAATCAGACTAGCTAAATACTTACACGAACAGAGGTTGAGTGAAGTGACCAGAAGAACCAGGAGAACATTGTACACATTAATAATGACATAGTGAGATGATCAAGAACAATTCTAGATGATGGGGGAGCGGAGCCAAGATGGCAACAAGAGTGGATCTTGTCTTAGGCGCTCTCTCATGAATCTTTGAAAGTAAGGACTTTAACTAAATTTTTGAGAGACAGAACCCAAGGAGGGACCCAGTGAGGCAGTTCTCCTACTCAAGGTAACCTGGAAAAGAGCAGAAAGGCTCTGCTCCCTGGGGTGGAGGGGTGGCCCACCAGAGCAAAAGAACTTCAGCCTCCCGGAGGCAGCCCCAGGGAACTGGGGGCCGCAGCTCACAGCAGCAGGGGAGTTTCCTGAGCTATGCCCCGGGGGAGCACAGGCACAAATTGGGGGAGCAGCGGGGATGCCTCTGCCAGAGCAAACACATGAAGTCCAGCCCTCAGGGCACACAGCAAGCAGCATGGACACTGCATTCCAGGTCCAGGAAACATAATCAGGGGGAGCTGGTAAGCAGGAGCCCAAGGGCATGAGCCCATTGACCTGAGGGAGGGGAGTGAAGAGAGACTGCCCAGCTCTTTCCATGGAACAGGACTCAGGGGATCTGAACACATTCAGATCCTGATCGCAGTCTAGCCCCCCGCCATAGAACAGCAAGGCCCCCCACCTCAGCCCCATAGCAGAGGGGGAAGTGCATGTGGTCATTCACAGACCAGGAGGGAGGACAGAGCCTCACACACTGAGACCCTTGTGGGAGTGTCCCAAAAGCTCAGGAAGCACCCCAAAACAGGCTTAGACTGGGAAAACGAGCAAGTAGAGAAAAAATAGGAACACCATTGAGAAATACATTATTTATGATCCCAAGAAGGATCAAAATACTCAGTCTGAAGATGAGGAAACACAAGCTCCTGCATCTAAAGAATCCAAGAAAAACAGAAATTGGGCTCAGGCTATGACAGAGCTCAAAAAAGACTGAAAATCAAATGAGGGAGTTAGAAGGAAAAACTGGGAAAAGAAAGGAGAGAGATGCAGGAAAAAACATGAAAATGAAGTCAGCAGCCTAGTCAAGGAAATCCAAAAAAATGCTGAAGAAAATAGCATGCTAAAAACCAGCTTAGGTCAAATGGATAAAACAGTTCAAAAAGTTATGGAGGAGAAGAATGCTTTAAAAAGCAAAATTGGCCAGATGGAAAAAGCGATAAGAAAACTGTCTGAGGAAAACAAATCCTTCAGACAAAGAATAGAACTCAGGGAGACTGATGAATTTACGAGAAATCAGGACTCATTACTTCAAAACCAAAAAAATGAAAAAATTAGAAGAAAATGTGAAACATCTCATTGAAAATACAACTGATATGGAAAACAGATTTAGGAAAGATAATTTAAAAATTATTGAAATATCTGAAAGTCATGATCAGGAAAAGAGCCTTAACATCATTTTCAAAAAATTATTACAGGAAAATTTCCCTGATATCCTAGAAGCAGAGGGCAAAATAGAAATGGAGAGAATCCACTGATCCCCCTGAGAAAGAAACCCAAGAAAAACCAGCCCCTAGGAATATTATAGCCAAGTTCCAGAACTCCCAAGTCAAAGAGAAAATATTACAAGCAGCCAGAAGGACACAATTCAAATATTATGGAGCTGCAGTCAGGATCACACAGGACTTAGCAGCAACTACATTGGAAGCTCATAAGGCTTGGAATATAATATACCAGAAGCAAAAGATCTTGGAATGCAACCAAGAATCAGCTACCCAGCAAAAATGAATGTCCTCTTCCAAGGAAGAAGATGGACTTTCAATGAACCAGGGGAATTTCAAATGTTCCTGTTGGAATGGCCAGAGCTGAACAGAAGTGTTGATCTTCAGGTATGGGACTCCAGTGAAGCATAGAGATTGGAGGAGAAGGGGAAAATATGAGGGACTTAATGATGATGAACTGCATGTATTCCTGCATAGAAAAATGACACTGATAATACTCATATGAACCTTCTCAGTTAATAGAGCAGTTAGAGGGAGCTTTTATAGTTGAAGCACAGGAGAAAGCTGAATTTGAAGATAAAATATGGTATAAAAATGGAGTCAATAGAAAAAAGGGAAATGTAATGGGAGAAAGAAAAAGGAGAGGGGGAGTAGGCCAAGATATTTCATATAATAAGATTTTTCCTTATTACAATGAGCTATTGCAATGATATGGAAGGAGGGAAGACAAGGGGGGAATGAGAATCTTCGCTCTCATCAGAGGTGGCTAGGAGAGGAAACAGCATATATACTCAATGGGGTGTAGACATCTGGAGTAAGAAGGGGGGAACAGGGGGAAGGGGTGGGGATGTGAATGATGGAAGAGATGATGGACCATGGAGGGAGAATGGTCAGATAAAACACATTTTCTTTTTTATTTCTTGCAAGGGGCTGGGATTGGATGTCCTATCTGGGACCATAGGGCCAGGTGGATGCTGGGCCTAAGGGGTGGTAGGGGGGCTCGGGGCCTCTTGGCCCCAGGACCAGGGATCTGTCTGCTGTGCCACTCAGCTACCCTACAGCAGAGTAAGAGTGAAAGGAGAGAGAAAATATAGTGCATGGTAGTGGAGAAATACAAAAAGAGGGAGTTGCGATCAGCAATGGCAACGGTGGAAAAATATAGAAGTAACTTTTGCGATGGACTTATCCTAAAGAATGTGATCCACCCGCCACAGAGTTGTTGGTGTTGGAACAAAGACTGAAGCACATTTTTTATTATTATTATTTTGGGGGAGTGCAGGGCAAATGGGGCTGGGTGGCCTGCCTGGGGCCACATAGCAGGGTGATCGTTTGGTGTCTGAGGCTGGATTTGGACCCAGGTGCTCCTTGCTCAAGGGCCAATGCTCTGTGTACCACCCAGCCACTGCTACTATTATTACTATTTTATTTTATTTTGGGTCTTTTTTCTTTTTTTTTTTTTTTTGGTTTTTGCAGGGCAATGGGGTTGGGCTGGCTTGCATGTCACATGGCTGGGTGATTGTTGGGTGTATGGGGCCAGATATCGGTTTGGGTGCTCCTGGCTCCAGAGTTCTCCATCCATTGTGCCACCTGGCCATACCTACAATTATTACTATTTTTTTTATTTTAATTTTTTTCTCCCCCTTTACTTTATCACTCAAGTGAGTCTATATTTTGGGGGGAGAGGGGGTATTTTACTCTTTAACAAGAATATTTTATTAATGTATAAAAAACATTATTTGTACAAAATGAGAATAAATAAATATTAAATATTTTTTAAAAAAGAACAGTTATAGAAGACTTGTGATTGAAAATGTCATCCAAATTCAGAGAAAAAATTATGAATGTAGAACACTGTGATCACTATGTTCACCTTTTTTTTTTTTAAAAGGTTTTTGCAAGGCAAATGGGGTTAAGTGGCTTGCTCATGGCCACACAGTTAGGTAATTATTAAGTGTCTGAGGCCGGACTTGAACTCAGGTATTCCTGACTCCAGGGCTGGTGCTCTATCCACTGCACCACCTAGCCACCCCTATGTTCACCTTTTAAAAACTTCTTTTGTGCTTTTTCTTTCTTTCTCATGTTTTTTTTTATCCCTTTTAGTTCTAACTCTTCTTTCCCAACATGAGTAATACAAAATATGTTAAACACAATTGTACAGGTCCACTGCCATGGGAAGTGGGGAGGGAAAGGAGGGTGGGTAGTAGAAAAATGTGGAACTAAAAAACTAGCAAAAAAGATGAATGTTGAAAATTATTTTGCATTAATTGGAAAAATAAAATAGCATAAAAAGTGACACATAAACATATTATATTTTTGGCATAAATAAGAAATGGTCCTATATTGATTTCTATTGGGTCATTCCTTTAGTCTTTTTCCTTTAGAGCATCAAAAGAATTCTTTAAGCATTTATAAAACCTTACAAAAAATGGCAATCTTTGCCGGAAAACCCCAAATAGGGGTACAAAGGGTAAGACACAAATAAGAGACAAAAAATTTCAGGAAGACAAAAGAAAGAGTGATTCTTGCCAATGCAAATAGTTAGGGACCCTTCTTATCCGTAGGTTTGCAACCCCATTATTATCCTTCTCCTTTCCCATGGGCCCCTCTTCTCATTAACTACCACCTATTACTCTATATATGTGTGTATATTTAGTTTTTTTTTCTGTTCCTCTCCCAACTTGAAAGCAAAAGAAAAACAAAGCCTCTATTATAAGCATATCTGGTCATCCAAAACAAATTTTTGCATAGACCACATCTGAAAAAAAAGGCCCATTCTATACTTTGAGTTCTTCATCTCTCTGTAACATATTTTATCGTCAGTATTCTGCAGTTGTGGCTGGTAATTAAACCAAATATCTAATTCTTTCAGAGTTATTTGTCTTTACCATATCATTATCATTGTATAAATTGTTCTCCTGGTTCTGCTTACTTCATTTCATATCAGTTTGTTTAGTTTCATGCTGCCCAGGTGTCTTTGAAAATCATCCCTTCATCATATCTCACAGCACAGTAATATTCTATCCATTTATATAGCAGAACTTATTCAGTCATTCCCTAATTCAACAGCTCAGATTCCCATTCTTTTCACTTCAAAGGGGCTATATTTTTATACATTCTTAGGGTTTATTTTATTTAGAACTAATCCCTCCCTTAAAATGCCCTATTTCTAATTTCTCCTTCTACCTTCTCCCCTTTGCCTCCTTTGCTCTGTTTAGTGAGAAATATTTTGTACTCAACTCTTTGTATTTGTAATCTTAATTTCTTTGAAGAGTACAGATAAGAATGAGGTATAAAATTCCAGCTAATCCCTGACTGCCTCCTCCTTGTATATTTATGTACTTATTCATCTTGATTCTATGAAATCATTTCCCCTTTTTTTTCTTCCTCCATGCTCCCCAAATGTATTCCTTTTCTTTCTTTCCATTTTTCTTTAAATATCAACAAAATTTAACAAATCACTTCCCGGCTTTATTCTAATTAGACTTCCTTTCTGAATTCTGAAGATGATAGCCTTCAGTGGAAACACATGTATCATCTCCCCATATTACAATGTAAGTAGTTTTCCTTGTTTTATGCTTTATCCTTATTAAGATTATATTCAGGGGCATTTTATTGAGTATATTATTCATGGCTATAACTCAACGTAATTTGTCTTCCATATCATATTCCAAATTCTTTACTCCTTTATGGTGATGGCTGCTAAACATGTATGATCTTGTTGACTCCTCAGATCCTGAATTCTTTATTTCTGTCTGTCATATATATTTTATCCTGAAAGCTCTAGATTTTGATTCTAATATTCCTGGAATTTTCACTAGAAGGTTTCTGTCATGAGGTGACCAATTCCAATCCCCCCCCCTCTTTCTAACAAATCTGGGCAGCTTTCTTTTGTGATTTCTTGAAATATGATGTCTAGGCTTTTGTTTAGGAAACTGTTATTTCAGACCATTGTTCCTAACCTCCCTGCTGAAGGAATCTCTCTCTCTCCCTCTCCCTCTCCTCTCTCCCTCCCCCCTCTCTCCCTTCTCCCCTGTCTCAGAGATAGAGATACACAGACACACAGTGAGAGACAGAGAGAAAAAAAAAGAGACAGAGAGAATTCTTTTCTTCTGAAGAACCCTAGTCAACTTCAATTCTTTTTAAAGGGTAGGGGGTAGTTTCTATAGGAACTTATTTTCAGTCTCATGAAAACTGGACCAGTCAAATGAAGCATTCCCATGACTATCTGAGAAACTTCGTGCCAAATTCTTATTTATTTATTTATTTGTTTATTTATTTAAGGCAACAGGGTTAAGTGACTTGCTCAAGGTCACACAGCCAGGCCATTATTAAATGTCTGAGGTTGGATTTGGACTCACTTCTTCCTGACTCCAGGGCTGGTGCTCTGTCCACTGTGCCACCTAGCTGCCAACTTCATTCAAATTCTTGAGAAGCTTACATCCAAGAAGTTGACCCCTTTTTCTTGTCCTTGGATCTGCTTCTTCAGGCATCATCTTTGGGACAGGAGGAGGAGGAGGAGGAGATTTGGGAAAGGAAGTTAGACAACCTATTTTTATATTCAGAGAAGAAGAAGGTAAACCAAGATCTCTTCCAAAAACATCCAAATTACTGGGGTCAGTGACTGTGAGTTCAGGATGATTTGAGAAGAGTAAGGGTGAACAAATCTCCCTGATGGAGTCCAGGAAAGCATGGAAGGGGAAAATCCCCAAAAGAGGTCACATTTCCCTCTTATTTACTCTTCTTTACAGAATGGGGGCTGAAGTCAACACTAGTTTAAGAAAGGAGAGATGGACAATTGCTTCAGGCATTCTCTGATTAAAGATTCCAAATTAAAGTACCTGGTTTCCTAAGGTTATCCTCACCTCAGTGTGGTATTACATAATGTACTGTTATCCCTGAGGAAACAGGAAAGTCTTATCTTATCAGATCCAGAGAGAGGGGCAAATAGTGGACCTTAACATTGTACTATCCCTTCAAATAGTTGCCAGCCAAATATCCCCAACCTCTTCTATCTTCAGGAAAATGTGGCCCAACTAGAGACCTATTACTTTCAAAAAGTTTATGTCCCAGACCACACAAATAGTTTTGTCCATGTCCAGTATGAACTCAATGAAGATGACTCATCAGAAAACAAAATGGGTGCTACGTCCTGCCACTGACGTCAAGAGGAGGTGATATACATCTGAAAACAAGAACAAGAGCATCAAAACATGACCTTGAATCAGCTCCTTTCCTAATGCCTGTAGTACCACTAGTTACACAATCCCATCATCCCAGAAAAATGCAAAAACTAGGCTTGATCAACTAAGGACCTCGGCAAACACAAATCTCCTCTCTTTTCTAAATTTAATGTACAAGATAGGATGCTGGAATAAGCATGGGAGATGGAGGGGAGACAATTTGGAAGAACAATGCAGTTCCTCCAATTTGCTTGTAGCAAGTAATCCCCACTCCTACCTAACTTGCTGGAGGTAAACAGTAATGTATTGATTAATCAACTGATATTTATTGAGCATCTACTGTATGTTTGTGAAGCAGATGAAAGTCCTGCTCTGAAGAGGTGTTATAGTCTAGCTAAGGAAAAACTTCTTATAAACATATAATGTTTAGTCCACAATTTGTATTAAATTGTGTGTCATTGTCTATGAATGCCTGGCATATTCAGAAGAGGAAGATCAGTGATGGGTGAAATAGAATGGGAATAATTCCTGAAGGAATGGGCCTTGAAGGATGGGAAATCTCTGAATAGGTTGAGGTGAGGAGAGAGATCATTCATTAATTCATCCAGCAAATATTTAATATGTACCTGCCATTTTGCTAGGTTCTAACAGTATGAAAACAAAACCTAAATAATACCTACTCAAAGAACATGCATTTTTGGCACAAAAAGAATAGCTTGATCAAAGAATGCAGGCAGAGATAAGCATGCTACATCTGTGGAAATGTAAGCATTGGGAGAGAGGGAGAGGAGCCAAGATGGCAACAAGAATGGAAGCTAAGGACTCTAACTAAACTTTTGAGAGACAGAACCCACAGAGGGACCCAGTGTGGCAGTTCTCCTACTCAAGGTAACCTGGAAAAGAGCAGAAAGGCGCTGCTCCCTGGGGTCAGAGGGGCGGCTGCCAGAGGGGTGGCCCACCAGAGTGAAAGAGCTTCAGCCTCCTGGAGGCAGCCCCAGGGCGCTGGTAGCCACAGCTCACAGCAGCCAGGGAGTCTCCTGAGCTACACCCTGAGGAGCACCAGGCACAAAGTGGGGGAACAGTGGGGGACCTCGGCCAGAGCGAGCATGTGGAGCCCAGCCCTCAGAGCACACAGCAAACAGCTTGGTCTTTCTGCAGCACAGATCTGGAAACAGAAGAAGGGGGAGGCAGTAAGCAGGAGCCCCCAGGGCATGAGCCCATTGAACCTAGGGAGGGGAGTGAAGAAAGAGAGAGACTGCCGAGCTCTGTCCTCTGTCCCTGGAACAGGACACTGGGGTTCTGATCACATTCAGATCCTGATTGCAGTCTAGGCCCCCCCAATAGAGCAGCAGGGCCCCCCTCCACCTCAGCTCCATAGCAGAGGGGGCACATATGGTCATTCACAGACTGAGACCCTTGTGGGAATGTCCCAAAAGCTCAGGAAGCACCCCCAAAACAGGCTTAGACTGGGAAAATGAGCAAGCAGAAAAAAAAAGGAACACCATTGAGAAATATTTTGCATATGAGCCCAAGAAGGATCAAAATACTCAGTCTGAAGATGAGGAAGCACAAGCTCTTTCATCTAAAGACTTCAAGAAAAACAGAAATTGGGCTCAGGGTATGACAGAGCTAAAAAAAAGACTTTTGAAAATCAAATGAGGGAGTTAGAAGAAAAACTGGGAAAGGAAATGAGAGAGATGCAGGAAAAACATGAAAATGAAGTCAGCAGCCTAGTCAAGGAAATCCAAAAAAATGCTGAAGAAAATAGCATGCTAAAAACCAGCTTAGGTCAAATGGATAAAACAGAAATGTAAGCATTGTAGAAATAGTTCATATTAGGTCAGTGAAGTAAGGAAAAATGAAAGAATGATAGAGGCACAAAAAGAAGAAAAGAAAGAATAGAATATCAATGAAAATATAGAGAAGAGAGCAGAAAGAAGGGCAAAAGGGAACACAAAGATATTTCTATACTATTACTATTTGATATATAATATACTTTTTAAAAAATTGTGTATAATAGAGTTGCAGTTCCATATATAATACTCTTTTTCTGTTCATGTTGATGTTAAGATCATTTTTTTGAAAAAATAGAAAATTTGGGAAAAGAAAACGAAAGTATGTGTATGATCCTTGAGGGCAAGTACTGTCAAACAGTGAGTAGTTATTAAGTGCTTACTATTTAGTGGGTACATTTCTAAGGTCTAGGGAAACAAAAAAAAAGGCAAAATCCTGTCTGGGCTTTCAAGAGATTCACATTCTAATAGAGTCAGAACCATACAAATGGATATATATATATATATATATATATATATATATATAGAGAGAGAGAGAGAGAGAGAGAGAGAGAGAGAGAGAGAGAGAGATATTAAAGATTTATATATACATATATGAAAGATATATACATGTTTGAAAGATCTATGTGTTGTTGTTCAGTCATGTTGGACTCATGACTTCATTTGGGGTTTTCTTGGCAAAAGATCCTGAAATGTTTTTCCGTTGCTTTCTCCAATTCATTTTACAGATGAGAAAACTGAGGCAAATAGGGTTACATGACTTGACAAAGGTCACACAGCTATTTAGAGTCTGAAGTCAGATTTGAACTTAGGAGGAGTCTGGCAGCCTGTGCACTATGGGGCCACCTGTTAGCCCATATGCAGAGTACGTGGATGGTAATCTTGGAGGAAAATGTGTTTGGGGGATGAGGGGACTAGGGAGAGGAGTGCAGAGGATGGTGACTGCTTTCATTTTTATCATTGTGTCTCCAGCATCTAAAAAAGTGCTTGGTAAATAATAGGGGGTTAATAAATGATGGAAAAATTGGTTGGGGAAATAAAGAGTTTTGTAGGTAGAATATGAAATTTTAGTAAATAAGCTTAAAAGATTATTCAGTTCAAACCCTTTCATTTTGTAGATGTGGAAACCATGACACAGAGATGAAAGGATTCCCTCCATGAGTCAGTGGCAGAGCTGAGATCAGGCCTCAGGTCTTTGGCTCCAGGCCAGCACTCTCTCTGCCATATTACTGGATCTCCAAAGAGGAGCTATTATCATTCCCTCTTGGAATTTACAAACATGTCCACTCCTAGACTCTGACTTTTGGACACTGGATGATGAAATAAGTAACTTTGCCAAAAAATCAAGGTACAAAAAATGTTTCAAAATGCCTATTGACAGGTTGGTCTGACTGTAAACCTAATCCTATGTTCCTCGGGTCAATAGGGCAACTGGATATCACCAAATAGGTCATTCCTCTACTGCAAGTACCTAGTCTCTCTCTCTCTATAAAAACTTTTCCCATAGAGCTCAGCCACTGAACTGAAAGGTATGCTGAGAGGTTCTTGAGCACCTCAAAATTGGATAGGAAAAGACACTTTCCAAAAGAAACATTGGCCCCAAATATTCTCTGAAGTCTAAAAGACTCAAAGGAAACCCACAGAAAGTATAACCCTTTCTAGGTTCCTGGACATAGTTCATCATAGGCATAGAAGTTCATCCAGAAATTATAATATTATAAGATTGAGGATCTAAGGGGACATTACAGGTCATTTGGTCCATGAAGAAATTGAGATCTGGCATCAAGAACTTTTTCCAAGTTACCAAAACTAATAAGTGACAAGGATTTGAATTTGAACCATGGTCCTCTGACTCTAAATCCAACAGGCTTTTTCCTAAAGTAGGTTATGTTTCAGATCTTTATAGCAGCAATGAGGCATTCTTAGTTCTCTTGGCATAGAATCAGATGCAACTAGGTGCCTAATCAATGCATTTTGGTATTAGTGACAGCAAAAGACAGAAAGATGAAGCGAACAAGGAGGAATTTGAAGAATAGTTCATAAACCTGTATAGAGGTCATAAGTAGTGATGGGGTAGAGTATGATGGGTGTTTTCAATATCAAGAAGTCTCTCTAGGTCAGATGCAAAGAAACTAACTTGCCTTAGTAACATTTTATCCTTCAAAAAGTAGGTGAACCAACAAAGGGAAAGGCTATTCTGAATCTGGAAGAACTGGTGACTGGGATAGAAATGATGAGAATCTTGGTGTACAAATAACCACTCTATCACAGAGTCTGATAGGAAAGAGAAAGCTAGGCACCCCAGATTTTGGGGAAACAGATTTGAAAAGTTTAAGAAAAAATATAAAAACCCAGGGAGTAAATTTTGGGGAATGGTAAGATGGGAAATATTCAAGAATAGTTCTGAAAATGCAAAAGGAAACAAATTGAATGTAGAGGGGAAATGGGAATTATCTGAAGACACTGAAGTGAATACACAGAGAATTCACCAACCAACATCAGAAAGAAATGTATAGAAATGTATAGAAAATGGAAGGCGGGTCATGATTAATATAAGAATAATGTTGAGGATGTGAAAAACAGAATGATTTAAGAACATCAAGGAAAACTGAGGACAACAAAAAGGTTGGGTTTATTTGGGGTTTTTTAAAGCTTTATAAAGGTAAAAAGGGAGAATCAAAGAAAAGAGGACATTTTGGGGAGGTGAATAAAGTAATGATTACAACATAGAGACGACAGAACTGTTTAACTCACTTTGTTTCTGTTTTCTCTGTGAAGGATAATAATAATAATAATCAGCATTTACATCATACTTTTGCAAACTAATTTATAAATATTGTCTTCTTTTTAGCCTCACAACAATCCTAGGAGGTAGGTGTTATTTTGGTCCTCATTTTACCAAGAATGAAACTGAAGTTGGTAGAAGTTAAGTGACTTTCCAGGGTCATATGTGTGGCAAATAAGTGAGGCCTGATTTGAACTTAGGTCTTCCTGATTCCAGGTTCAGCACTCTATCCATTATACCATCCTAGCTGTCTAATGACCTTAACATAGAAATGACCAGATAATATGTTTAAAGAGAGGATAAGGAAGGTGAAAATAAGAGGACACTTGGTGTATTTGAGTCACTTAATCCAGAAGAATAATAGAAGGTCCTAAAAGAAATTGCGGATGTAAGAAAGAAAAAAAGGAAAAGAAAGAGAAAGAGAGAGAAAAAGAGAGGAAGGAAGGAAGGAAGGAAGGAAGGAAGGAAGGAAGGAAGGAAGGAAGGAAGGAAGGAAGGAAGGAAGAAAAAGAAAGAAAGAAAGAAAGAAAGAAAGAAAGAAAGAAAGAAAGAAAGAAAGAAAGAAAGAAAGAAAGAAAGAAAGAAAGAAAAAGAAAGAAAGAAAGAAAGAAAGATTTAAAAAGAGAGAAATACTGCAACCTATGAGTCATTTTCTGGGAAAATTCTAGAATAGGTCATGGAAAAGATTGTTGCTAAATATTGAGAAAGGGAAGTGTTGATCATAAAGAACCAAGTTGACTTCATCAAGAAGAGATCATGCCAAATTGACTTCATTTCCTTTTTTGAACAAAATTAATAAACTGGTATATTAGAAAAAGGCTAGAAATAAAATTGATGTAGATTTTGATAAAACATTTCAACCTGTTTTGTGGGAAACATGGAGAAATGTGGATTAGCTGATAATATGGTCAGATTCAGAAATGGTTTTAATGTTAGATTTGAAGAGTTCAATGTCAGCATGGTAGAAGGTCTCCAGCAGTACACCCCAGAGATTGCTAATCAGTCTTGTACTGTTTCACATTTTTATCAGTGACCTAGATAAAGATATGGATTGCATGGTCATTCTTTTTACTTATGTTTCTGTCATAGGGAGCACAGCTAATACAGTGGATGGCAGACTCAGGGTCCAAAAGAATCATGACAAGCTAGAGCACTGGGATGAATCCAATAAGATGAAATTTAAGAAAAATAAATATTGTCTTAAATTTGGGTACAAAAAATCAACTTGAAATACAACATGGAGGAAATCTGGTTAGAGTAGTTATTCTGAAAAAGCTATAGAAAGGGGGATTACGGAAGGGGTGGGTTGTAGACTGCAAGTTCAAGATGAGTCCTCAGTGTGATTTGGTAGCCAGAAAAGTTGACATTTCTTGGACTTCATTAAGCTTGACCTAGGGTCCAGGACCATAGTGATGGACTCACTGTACTCTGCCCTCCTCAGACTTATTTGGAGTATTGTTTTTAGTTCTGGGGTTTATTACTTAAGAAGGACATTGATAAACTGGGAGAATCCAGAGGAGAGTGACTTGGATGATAAAGGATGATGGGTCTGTGACAAATGAATTTCAGTTGAAGCAGCTGTTAGCCTGGATAAGAGAATATTTCAAGGGACATGATTGCTATCTTCAAGACCTTGAAAAGATTTCATTTGTCAGAGGAGTTAGACTTTTTCTGTTTGGCCTTTATTTTTTTTTGGTAGGTCAGTGGGGTTAAATGACTTGCTTAAGGCCATACAGCTATTAAGTATCATGTTCCTGAGACTAGATTTGAATGCATGTCTTCCTGATTCCAAGGCTGGTGCTCTATCCACTGAACCACCTAGATGCCCCCATTGTGTTTGGCCTTAAGGAAAAAACAATAATAGCAAACAGAAGTTTCAAAGAAGCAAAAGTTTGGTTATGAGGAAAAACTTCACAATTCACACTGACCCGAAGTGGAAGAAGATAACTTGGGAAATGGTCACTTCCCTTCCTGCAAATCTTCAAGCAGAGGGTAGATGTACTACCACTTGTTGGGATGACATGACTGGCATTCCTTATTTTTAGGGGTTTTTTTGCAAGGCAAATGGGGTTAAGTGGCTTGTCCAAGGCCACACAGGTAATTAAGTGTCTGAGACTGGATTTGAACTCAGGTACTCCCGACTCCAGGGCCGGTGCTCTATCCACTGCACCACCTAGCCGCCCCTGGAATTTCTTTTAAGGAATTTTGATTTTAAGGACTATTTGATTAGATGACTGCTGAGCTCCCCGCTAACTCTCCAAGTTTGGGGTTTCTGTCATTTCCTTCAGTCACAGCCTCCTGGATAGCACATTTGCTTGGCTTAGAAAAGACTTCCTTGTATAAACTGACCAAGAGCAAGTCTTTTTCTCCCTGCCAATCTTCCTCCTCCCTTCTCTCTGTCCACTCTTCTGGATCACCACCTCCTCATAGAATTATAAATCCCAGAATCAACCTCAGCAGTAAGGTAGAGAGAGGAGAGGGTGGCTTCCCTTCCCAATATGTGCCAGATATTGTCCTATTCACTTCCTCAAGGGTCCGCTGTTCTGTTGATTTCTGAGCCCAGAACCAGTCTAGGCAAGGTGATGAACAGGGAATTTGTTCCTCTTTTTTAGTACCTCCTCAGCCTGTGCTCACCTCCAACTCTCCTTGCGTTTAGTGGTTTCAATCATCTTTCTAGTTTCCCACCTAGGTAACAAATCTTCCTCCAGTCTTCTAGGCTTCCTCCTCACATTCAAACTCATTTGTCCTTTGACCAGAACCCTCAGCTCACTTCTAGGTAACTAGCTGGCTAATCTGATTAAAAACTTAATAACAATAGCTTATTCTTGTGTTGCTCTTTCTAAATGAAACTTGAGAATAGGAAGATTCTAGTTCAATAGTCAAAGTCAACATTTACATTTTTATCAAGATCTTTACCCCAAAAAGTAACTGACTAATGGAGAGTATTTCAGGTATAAGAACAGTATGTATGCTCCTATAAGTTGGGAGGGGGAAAGAAAGAAGGAAAGCAAGGAGGGACTTTTGTCTCCCATAAATCATACCAAGTAAGTCACTTCCTATTTACAACCCCACATTTTCCCAATGGTTCCAGTTCAAAGCCCCAGCCTGATGAACCACACTGACCCTCAGAAAATGTGACTGAAATTGGATGAGTGACTCCCTGGTTCATAAACCTTAAGAGGGCCCTTTCTGGGGCTATTAAAGGAATTTCGAGCCACCACCTACAACCTACCCTGCCTAAACCATGCTGGCAGGGAAGGGAGAAAGGCTCTCAGGAACAGAAAACTCCAGTCTGATTCCTCTAGGGCATGATGAAATGCAAACATGAGGAAGGTGATGGGAAAGTCACCCTAAGTCCTAAGACTGTTTGAGTAATGGTCTGTCGCCAGCTGACATTTTCCAGGCCTGAGGTCCAGAATATAAACTGAGCAGAAAAACCAACTTCAGTCCCTGGCACCTTAGAACCAGGGGTTTTCACATGAAACCTTCACTATGATGGTTGCTCCAGAATATAACAGATACTAGACTTGTAGGATATTTATTCTTGTGGGGAAGGGATAAAGGGGAGGGGAGAGGGAAGGAGAACTATGGATCTCCTAAAAGGCAATAATGGGGCAAGGGAAATGTAATAGTAAGAACAGAATGCTCAAATTCAAGAAATTTTCCATGGGAAAAATGTTGACTGGAGTCAGAGGACCTGGGTTCAAATCTTGCTTCCTCCTTGGTAACTTACTACCTGTGTGACCCTGAGAAAAATCATCTAATCTCTTTGGACCTGAGTTTCTTAGTCTGTAAAATTAGGGAATTGGACTAGATGACCATAAGTGTCCCTCTAGTCCTAAATCTAGGATAGAATGTGTGGAGCATCAGAAGTAATCCAGACCACATGTTCCTAGGAGACCGGCCTCTTCTTTTCCCAAGCAATCTCATGGATGCACCATGTGTTTACATCATGAAAAAGTATATGGAAATGAATGGATCAAAGTGAAACTTGGGAATAGGAAGAATTTAGTTCAATAATCAAAATCAACATTCAAAACAATGCTGGGGAAAAGAAGATGCTTTAAATTACTTGGTAACAATGTCCACACAGCTTTGGTATTTTTCAGTTCCTTTTCCTGACTTCCATCTGGATATCTATTATAGGATCTAGAAAAAGGAACCAAAATCTTTAGCTGCTATTAAATAATATATTACATTTAAATTTAATTATATTATTTATATAATATAAAAGCATAATGCATATTAGAGCCAAGATCCAAGTTCCCGATTAATTGAATTGTATTTTACTTATAAGTCTAACTGGATATCCAAAAATTAGACCTTTGTCCTTCCCAAGGCAATATGGAATAACCAGTTGCTGTTACTGCTGTTATTGCTGTTGTTGCTATTAAGTTATGTCCATCTCTTCATGATCCCACTGGGATTTTCTTTGACATTTCCTTCTCTAGCTTGTTTTACAGATGAGAAAACTAGGCAAAGAGCAGTAAGTGACTATCCCAGGGTCACACAACTAGGAAGTGTCTGAGACAGGATTTAAACTCAGAAAGATGGTTTTCCTGACTCTAGGTCTGGCACTCTGTGCACTGCTCCACTTGATTGCTCATGGGGTACAAAGATAAGAACAACCTGCAACTGTTCTAAATTCTTAGCTAATGTCTAAAAGTCACAATACACAACAGTCCCTTTCTTTACTATGGTTTTTCTTGCTAAAAGCAGGACAGTTCTGCCCAATTAGCTGGATCACTCATTGTTGGAAAAGGGCTGCAGAGGGAAAAAGACAACTTCCCTAGGACCTTTCAGTAGAAAATGCCACTGCTCTTACTACTACCTTGGTAATATCTGGACAGGTCCACCTGCCATTCACAGTCAATTGCTAAGGTTGCTAAAATGCTAAGGATAACAAAAAATAAGCCTTCTTCTGTTTATGATAGATCATATAACAGATGTCAGAGACAGTTATAGAATTTTTATTTTGTTTATCCTTAATAGAAAATGGCCTTCAAATAAAAAAAAAATAGGACAAGAACACATAAGTAGAAATTGAACTCTCTGTGCCTAACTCCAAGAGTAGACAATCAATCCAATTTCAAAGTACTCTCTGGGTTAACATGCCCTAAAATAGTTCATGTAGCCAGATATGAATCAGGACACATGGATATGACCCTGGATTCAAGACAATCAGGGTTAAGTGACTTGCCCAAGGTCACACAGCAAGTAATATCAAATGTCTGAATTTGGAGTCCTCCAGACTCCAAGGCCAGTGCACTCTCCACTGTTCCACCTGGCTGTCCTTATTTATCTTTGACAGTCAGCCAGAAGACACCACTAATTCAAAACAGACTAAAGGTAATTCAATTCAATCACAATTGGTGACTCTTTAAATCACTTACATAAATTCTCCTTCCTCTGTAACTTAAGAAATAATGATCTGTCATGAATTTACTTTACAGGAATACTGAAAATTAATAAATATGAGTAGTACTTTATGATGTATGTAGTTATTTTAAATTGAACTTTATAAAGGGTTTTATAAAAATTATAGCAGCAGTAGAAAAAAAGATGTTAAGTATGTCATCTTGATCAGTTTTTAAGACAAAAAAATTTATCATCATCACACAGTTTTATTATGGGCATGATTTTTTAATGAGAAGGAGGGACATAAGATAGGGAAGAAGGAAAGAAAGAAGTAAGGAAGCTCAGAGGTAGATCTAATTCTTTAAGCCAGTCACAAATTATTTCTTTGTTTCATGTCTTTATCAAAGCAATTCATTCCTCTAAAATTAGTGAGGAACTGTGCATACCTAGTTAACACTTCTGAGTGGTCTGTGATTACATTCTTTGCATTGAGGTTTTCCAACTCCATCCTTACAATAATATCAAAATATTCTCCCCATAAATCTGGGGCAGACTTTCTCACAAATATACAGAATTTCAGGGGGAATAGTAAACATATATAAGGAATGCATACGATCAGTCATATATGTAGATGATATATATGTAAGGGTCATGTATACCAAATATGCAGACATGAACAGGAACACATTTGGAAAACAAATGTAACCAAGGCTCACATTAATCTCATAGTCTGCTGAATATTCCACTTTTGGGCATGTAGTCTCCACAAGTCTCCACTGAGAATGTAACTGCTGCCAGATACTTGCTCTATGTATTCATTATATAGCCTCCACTTTTTGGCTTGGCTAAAATTCTTGGATATCCCTTCTTTAAGGAAAAAGCAGATGCTGCTTTGTTTAAAGCACATAAACTTTTTGCAGCTCTTTCAGAAAAAGGGGAGCAGGTGAAGGAGATTAGCATTTGTAGAGCACCTGGCACTGTGTTAAGCTCTTTTTATAAATATTATCTCATTTGATCCTCACAAGAACCTGGCAAGGTAGGTGCAAAGAAAATCCTTACCGCAGCACCAGGAAAAAAAACCACAAACAAGCAGAAAAACAAACAAAAAAGCAAAAACCTTTCCTTATGTTATTGCCTCAAAGAGTCTTAGCTAGTGAGACTCCTCATATTCCCAACAAGAAATTTTCAGTCCAGGTTCCAAGATCCTTAGAACAAAGAGAAGGAGACTCATATCTATCTAATGGTCTCTAGCTTAGTCTTTCTTTTGCTTTCTCTCTGTCATCCAAGGGCTGGGTCCCTCTGTCACAACCTTCAGTCTCCCTTCTGGTAAGTATTACATATACTTCCTAATTTTCAGTCTCTGAAGGCTAAACTTTAAAACAGATTGTGGTTTTTGACCAACTACCAAAGTGCTGGGTTCAAGTTCCCAAATTTTTAAACTAAGTTTCTTCTGTTCCAAAAGTATGAGGAGATGCAGAAAAGGAATATGTAGAGGTATGATTACATGCCTGTAATCCCTGCTACTAGGGGAGGCTGAGATTGGTGCATCATTTCAGGCTGGAAGTTCTGAACTGTAGAAGAACAAAAAGCCAATTGTGTGTCTATACTCTCTGGCATCAATATGATATTCTACTGACAAGGGAGGACATCAGGCTGCCTAAGGAAGGGGAAACCAACCCAAGTTAAAATTTCCATACCACTCAGTAGCAATGGAGTCAAAATTGTGATTACTGTACTTCCAGAAAGATAGAAAGAAGAAAGGAAGAAAGGAAAAGAAAAGAAAGCAGAAGAGGGGAAGAGAGGGAAGGAAGAAAGAAGGAAAAGAGGAAAGGAGAGGAGGGGGAGGATATAAAGAGAAGAGGAGAGGATAGGAGAAAGCAGAAGAGGAAAGAGGAAAGGAAGGGGGAAGGAGGAAGGAAGAGGAGGAAGGAAAGGACACAGAAAACTTGAATTCATTGTCTGCTACCTGCCTAACTGCATTCCTGATTCTTTCATATATATAAAGTCAGCTCAGAGGGAGCACTTTCTTACATTAAAAACAAGTCATGCAAGATTAACTTCATTTCCTTTCCTAATTAGCATTGCTAGATTGTTAGATTGATATCTGTAAAATAATCAAGTTTCCCATGATGTCACTATGGATATCATGGGAGTTAGATGCCAATACAGTTAGGATGATTTGTAATTATAATAATAACTTTTTATCTACACACTTTAAGAACACTAAACTGAAAACAACAAACTTATGCAGTAGGTCGAAAAGAATTGCTACTATCTTACAAATAAGGAAACCAAGGCATGTGGAAATGTAAAGAATGCAGGCTTCAGAGTCAGGGAAGAAGAACAGGTTCAAATTCTGGCTCCAAAATTACTTTGCTATTTCACTAAGTACTCAATGGAGTTTTTAAAAGAAACAA
The DNA here is from genome assembly GCF_037893015.1 of Macrotis lagotis. Lineage (NCBI taxonomy): Eukaryota > Metazoa > Chordata > Mammalia > Peramelemorphia > Peramelidae > Macrotis > Macrotis lagotis. Next base: position 306,845,633 of record NC_133666.1, read on the forward strand.
CTTTTTTAAAACTTAACACTCTATGAATGTGAGTTCTAATTTCAGCAACTTTTCCCAGTCACAAAGCTGATAAATGTAAAAGTATCAAAGTATGTCAAAAAAAACCCCCAAGTCTCCTGATTCTAAGAACAATGCCCTTTTCCCAATATCACACCGTAACTAGTTAAACGACTGTCTGGCATTCTTCGGTAGTTGTTGGTCAAAAACCACAATCTGCTTTACAGTTCAGCTTTCAGAGACTGAAAATTAGGAAGTATATGCAATGCTTACCATAAGTGAGGCTGAAGTCTGTGAGAGAGGGACCCAGTCCTTGGATGACAGAGAAACCCAAACTAAAAACTAAGCTATCAATTTGTGGATTAGTGTTAATTTAGAGAGGCTCTAATGACATGCCATAGGACTCTGCCCTTGGCTCTACCCTTTTCAACATTTTATCAATGACTTGGATTAAAATATAAAAGGTATTCTTAGCAAATCTACAGATGGCATTAATTGGGAAATTAGTAATAAAGTAATGAAACAAGAGTCAAAACAGCCAACACAACTGAGATGAAATTTAATAGGGATAAATTTAAAATCCCAAACTCTAATAATCAAGAGTACAAATCAAGTATGGAAATAGGGAATATTTACATTACATTACTAAAATATGGTCAGGTGATGAACATAAATGTACAAAGCCTTCTTAGGTCTATCTATTACATTCATTTTCTATTTGCTGGCAAAAATATTTAAGGTTACTCTTTTTGTTTGTGTAAACACTAATTTCTATCAAGCTGTTATGATTTTGTTTTTAATCAGTGTTTCCATTCTCTTAATATTGGCTAACTTTATTTTGTGCCAGGCCCCCTAAAGCATCAAGCAAATAAATTCAGCAGCCATTTGGGAAAAAAAAGAAATGCCCTAATAAAATAATCCTACTACATTCTGCTTTGACATTTTGAGAGGGTCATCTAATTTAATTTGACTCAATTCGCTTTTATTAAGATCATACTATATGCAAAGTATTGTATTACACCCTTAATCATCCCCTCTCTCTAACATTAATGTTTCTTTATCACCTTCTCTACTCCCTTAAAAAAATATTTTTACTAGATCCTTCCTGAAAAAGAAATCAATTTTTTTTTACTATTTTGACTAATTTTAAGTTTGATTATAGGATTAGCCTTCATTCTTTAGGAAGAATTAATCCTAAACTAGACCAGACATATCAATAGTCTCTTAAATCTAAATTACCTATGGATTTGGTAGTTAGATTAACTGAGAAGATTTTATCATTTAGTAGCAGAAAATTTAGAAGAATAAAATAATCTCAAGGATATAAGGTTTTTCAGAACGCAAAGTTTCTCTTTCTAGCAGAATGCTGGGTTACTCAGAGGCCAAGTTTCCCTTTCTGGATACAGGAGAAAGGTTAGTCAAAGGTTAGGATTAGCCCCCTTTTCTTTTTTCTTTAGCTAAATTCTAAATTGAGTTCTAAATTGAATTCTAAATTGATTGAATTCTAAAATAGATGGGGATGGGGAAGAATGAGTGATAACTATTGACTACAAGTTCCTCTTTCCCAATACAATACATTTTCTGGTTACAAAAGGTATAGTCTGGAGGAAGGGATATCTAACATAGGATTACGAAAGTCTAGGAGCAGTTAGTCAGGTGATCTGCCTTGTCCAATTGTATTATGTTCAAAACTAGGTTCTAATATTTTTCCAATTCTTTTTTTTTGTTATAAAAAACATCTCTGTAAATCATTCCTTATCTATGACTTCTGAGGAGTCAGATGACCTGGACATATGTAAATGCTAGTTTTGCAAATTTAATCATAAATGACCAGGTAACTTTGTCATCAGTTTCTTTTTTTATTTCAGATAATCAATTTTAGCATTTCATCCCTCAAATTATCCACCTATATCTCTCCTCTATTTCTAAAACTCCTAAAAATAGCTATCTATACTCATTGCCTCCACTTCCTCTCTTGTCACTTGCTCCTCAGCTCTTTACATTCTGAATTCTAGCCATATCACTTCAAAGCTACCAAGGATTGCTTCATTACCAGATCTTATTCTCATCCTTCTTGAACCCCCCCCCCCACCAGTTACATTTGACACTGCCTACTACCTTCTCCTTCTTCATAATTTTGTTCTCCTCTGAACTTTTCCTGACAGGCCTCAGTTTTGGTTCTCCTCAGTCTCTTCTGGGAAATTATGATCTATACTTGTCCCCCTAAACATCAGGGTACCCTATCTCTTCAACTTCCTTTGGTTTAATTACTATCTCTATATGAATGACTCACAGATTTGTATTCAGCTTAAGCCTCTTAAGTTCTAGTTCCACATCAACAATTGCCTATTGGACATTTCCAACTGGATGTGTAGAGACACCCTAAACTTAATAGGTCCAAAGCAAAACTCATATTTCCCACCTAACCCTAACCTTCCGTGAAACTTTCTTATTTTGGTCCAGGGTACCACCATCATTCCAGTCCTTCAGGATCATAATCTTAGTGAAATTCTCAACTCTCCATTCTCCCTCACTCCGCATTTTCAATCAGTTGCCAAATGTTGTTCCTTCTACCACTACAAAATCTCTGCTCACACTGTAACCATCTTAGTTCGGGTCCTCACTCTCCCTCATTGAGCCTATTATAATAGCCTCCAAAATGGTCTTTCTAGTTCAAGTTTCTCTCCATTCTAATCCATCATCCATGCAGCTGGCAAAGTGATTTTTCTTAAATGTAGACTTGACCATGGCACTGCCCTTACCTTCTTATTGCTTTTAGGATAAATAAACTCCTTTGTTTTGTTTTTTAAATCTTTCACTGTCTGTTCCAAACTATTTTTTCAGTGTCATTGTCCATGATACCCCTTCTGTCACTAAGATGTACATACCCAGAGTGAAGCAAGTCCAGCAGAGATGCCTCACCTTGGGTGGGGGTTGGGGGAAGGGAAGTTGGGGAAAGGGTAGTGGGTATATCCATCCTATAGTACCTGAGTTATGTTTCCTTCCATTCATATTCCCTGTATGTGGAACTTCCTAGCTGATTCCTATGCATTCTCTCTCTCCCAATTGATGGTGGAGATATTTATAGGAAAGTAGGAAGGTTCTAGTCCAAATCTTCTCATTATTATAATTCAATAAATGCACATTCTTTGAACTAATTTGCCCTTTGGTTGACCAAAGTAAGCACATCAGTTGAAGTTTACAAGGTATTATGTAAAGTAGATATGGATGCATGGAGGACCTTGAACCAGAAGGAGCTATTCTGAGGATTTCAACATGGGAGAAGGGGCAGCAGAAATGCTATATTAATAAGGAAAAAGATAAAGTACTACCTAGGATTCCATAAGTGATCTTTATAAGGATGGTATGGAGCTAAGCAAAAAATGTTTCAGATGAATGACATCTGGACATCTGAGTGGACTGTAAGCTTAACATAAAGTGATAGTCAAAAATATTGATAGCATTCTAGGCTGCATAAAAACAATAATAAAACATGGTGTCTAGAGTGAGAGGTGATCCTTCCATTCCTGTCAAATTGTACCAAAGTATTTTGTCAGCTTTAGAAACCACATTTTACAAGGGACACAGGGTGGAGTCAAAATGGCAGCATGAAGGCAGGAATTCCCAGAAGTTCTCTTCCAGAACACATCCAAATAAACAATGCACCAGCGTGTAGGGTACCTGGGTCTGTAAGGGCACCTGAATCCATGGCAGTGGGAGTGCTTTCTAGACCCCTCAGCCCAGGGATCGCCAAGGAGAACTTGGAAGGTCTGTCACACCAGAGTGAGCTCAGAGACCGGGTCAGCTCAGACCTCGGTGCAGCTCCCCCCAGGAATGGGCAGCATCTACTCAACCCACAGACAGTAAGGGGAATGGGAAAAATTGCAGAGGTCTCTCTGCTCTCCCTGGGGCAGGACCCTGCTGCTTTGCCCATATTCAGATCCAGGTTGCAGTCTGGGGCCTCAGTCTGCCACAGCAGACTGGGGTCCCTCCTCACAGCTCTATGGCATAGAGGAGTGCTTGTGTTCATCCACAGACCAGAGCACAGGCCAGGAGAGTAGTCAGAGCCTCTCATAAAATCTTAAAGGAATTAAGGTCTCTGCAGGGGGGGGTCCCAAAACCCCCCAAAGGTTTGGAAGTGAATTAAAATCAGATCATAGGCTGGGGAAATGAGCAAATAACAGAAGAAAAAGAATCTAAACACAGAAAATCACTTTGATCCCATAGAGGATCAAAATATACACTCAGAAGATAACAAAGTCAAAGTTTCTGCAGCCCAAGCCTCCAAGAAAAATAAGAATTGGTCTCAGGCTGTGGAAGAACTCAGAAAAGACTTTGAAAAGTAAGTAATGGGGGTAGAGGAAAAATTGAGAACAGAAATGAGAGCAATGCAGGAAAATCATGAAAACCAAGTCAACAGTTTGGTGAAGGAGATACAAAAAAAATACCAAAGAAAATATGTTACAGTCAAGGCATATTAGCTTTACAGTTCTGAAGAAGTATGTATTACTAGTCCATGAGTCCTAAAATAAGACTTTGAGGGAGGAAACAGAGTACTTCATACAGTTCAATAATTCAACAAAGAGAGCACCTTAACAAAGAACAATCAGAGAGGCCACAATTTGCGTGTGCCAATTTTCTGATGATTCTGTGATCTCATTGATAGGAATACTCCTTCTGGTGCAGGTTGCAAGCCTTTTATTCCTGCTCTTCTTGGGTTATTATTGTCCCTATCTTTCCACATCAGAGGCCTCTCTCGTTTTTGAATATTACCTGGGTAGCAGTGCAGCTCAAAGATCATCTCCCTACTTCCCCCCTTACTCAAGTCCTATAATGGTCTACCTTCTTTTCCAGGAATACATGCCCTCAATGGTATTCTTCTGCTCCTACTCAAGAATAAATTATCTTGGGGTGGCTAGGTGGCATAGTGGATAGAGCATCGATACTGGAGTCAGGAGTACCTGAGTTCAAATCTGTCCTCAGACACTTAATAATTACCTAGCTGTGTGGCCTTGGACAAGCCACGTAACCCCATTGCCTTGCAAAAAAACTAAAAAAAAAAAATCATCTTTAGCAATATGCTGCTACCTGCTGACATCCTACATGTGTCTTTGGGTCATTTAAATTTTGTTTCCTCTTAGATCCTGGTTTGATTTAATAATTTACAGTCACATAACAATCATGAGAAATCATACTTATTAAAAGAGACGTACTTTTGATATTAGGAGTAGCTTGAGGCCATTAAAAGCCTAACTTATTTTCAAAAAGTGGACCTGATTACTCATCGTCCTCATTGTATTTCATTACAGGATACAGCTTGTTTCATTCATTGTAAAACATTCATTCATTCAGTCTAAATGAAAGGTATAGCACAATGTACCAGGTGGTATATAAAGATGAATAAGACTTTTAAAAAAGCATACATTCTATTAAGAGGGACAAGCTTTTGAAAAATTTAGAAAAAAATGATAATAAAATTTCAAATAATATTTTAGAAGTAAAGTTTCGATGAAACAAATCAAATCATCAACATTTATTAAGCACATATTTTTATGTGCCAGAACCTGAGCTGACTGCTCGAGATATAAAGAAGGGAAATAAAGATAGCTTCTGTTCTTAAGGAGTTCAGATTTTAAGGGGGGAGCCAACCTACAACCAAACATGTATAAAGAGGCAAACAGTATTGATTACATTTATTTTAATAGGGAAAGCACTAAAATTGAGGAGACTAGGGAAAGAATTCTGGTAATGGGTAATATTTAATACAGGACTTGAAGAAAGTAAGGGAAGTCAAGAAATAGAAATGAGGTGAGAGAGAATTCCAGGAGATAAGGGACAACTAGTGAAAATACAGTCAGGAGATGGAACTACAGAAAAGTCAATGTCACTGAATTGGAGGCAGAAGGAATGGTGAAGGGAACAAGAAGACTCTAAAGGGAAGAGGAGGCCAGGTTATGAAGGACTTTAAAAGTTAAAAAGAGGATTTTATATTTTATTCTGGAAGTAATGGGGAGCCACTAGAGTTTATTATTCAATAATAATAATAATAATAATAATAATAATAATAATAATAATAAAAGGAATAGGAAGGTTCTATGCATATTGTAATGGGGAAGGGAGATGTGGGATAAAAACTATATGTGGGCAAAGTCAAAAGGAAGAATGTATGGGGTAGTATTTAATCTAAGTTCAGAAGAAGGGGCAATATTTAAGACAGAAGAGAGCAGGAGTATCAGTATATGAAGATGGAAAATGCTAGGTTTCAGGCTGAGTGAATAATCAATGTGAACAGAGGGGAAGGTCTGTGAAAGAACAATTCTAGAGAGAAATCTAGAGTAGGATGTTGACGATCTTGAATACCAGACAGTTTACAGGTATTTCTATAGTCATGTAAGAATCAAAATGGTCCAAAGTGACTCTGACAAAACCTGTTTCATACAGCATCAAAAGCAAATTATACAACACTATTTGTTGTTCAGTCAGGTGTGCCTCTCCATGACCTGATTTGGCAAAGATACTAGAGTAGTTTGCCATTTCCTACTCCAGCTCATTTTACAGATGAAAAAACTGAGGCCAATAGTATTAAGTGACTTGCCCAGGTTCACACAGCTAGTAAGGATCCGTGGTCAGATTTGAATTCAAGATGTATCTTTCTGATTTCTGACACGGAATTTTGTCCATTGTTCTATGTAGGTCCCCATAAGTGCTTCCTATGTGTTAAAAGTTAGTGATTAAAAAAAATCAGAAACACCATCCCTGCCTTCAAGAAGCTCACAATCTATTAAGCATGATAACAGGCAACTTATTACATTCAAGATATATCACATGCAAGATATGACTCTGTGATGTCATTAGTCCTCTTCAAAAATGAAGGACCAAGGGCAGCTAAGTGGCACAGTGGATAGAGCACCAGCCCTGGAGTCAGGAGTACCTGAATTCAAATTGGGTCTCAGACACTTAATAATTACTTAGCTGTGTGCCCTTGGGCAAGCCACTAACCCCATTGCCTTGCAAAAACCTAAAATAAAAATGAAGGCCCAACAACAATTACAATAACAGTGTAAATGGAAGACAATCTCAGAGCATTTGGGAATAAGAAGGGAATGAGAAGAGAAGTACCAGGAAAAAGCCTGGTAAAGAGGTTCAAATCTCACCTCCCAGTCTTATGACTTATGGTGGCTCTTCCTCCCTCCAGGGGTGCTGGTAAATATTTAACAATCTGTCGCCCTAAAATTCATAATATACTTTTAAGCTTAATTTGTTTTAACATTTTCTCCATCTCATTCTTAAATCCATACAATAAAAATAAATAAATGACAACCTGATCTATAGCATTTGCTAATTTCCTAGTTATAAATATTCCCACTGGTAATTTAAGAATTTACTCTCACTTAGTCAAATGATTCCCTTGTACCCCTGCCCAAGGTTCAGTCTCCCTGTGTGTAAAAGAGGGGTGATCCATTCCAACTCTAGATCAATGGTCATTTATATGAGGAGTTCAGATGCTTTCCCAAATGTAAACTTGATAGAAAAGTCCCTGGGGGGCCTAGTGTGGCCAGGGTTGTTCTCTCTGGGGCCACATGTTCCTGATATCCCAAACCCCTGTCCAGGAAGGGATTGCAACATGCTCTTTCTTCTTTGAAACCAGCAGTTGGACCTCTCTGAAGAGAGGATGCTGTCCCCGGGAGCCCTGGTTGCAAGTCACACTGAGTGCTTTCTGTCTCTCCAGAGTTTTATTTCAGGTTGGTCACCTTAAAGAGAACATCAAAGAGAAGATGATCCAATGCCAAAAGATGGCCTTTAGAAGTGAGAGATATGGGAGGCAGCCAGGTGGCGCAGTGGATTGAGCACTATCCCTAGAGACAGGAGGACCTGAATTCAAAACCAATCTGACACTTAATAGTTACCTAGCTGTATGACCTTAAGCAAGTCACTTAACCCATCACTCTGCAAAAGCTAAAAAAAATTTAAAAAGTGGGAAATATGGAAAGAGGATCAACTCACCCACTGACTTCCTGAAGAATTGAGAAAAGGCATTATCATCTGTTAAAGATACCCAAGATTTTTTTTAATACCACAGCAATATGCTTCACTTAGAAAGTTGACCTTTTAAGTCACCAACAACAGAGGTTTTGATAGGGATAGGTGCAAAGAATGGTAATAAAGACAATTTCCATGTATATTTAGAATTTAGAGTTGGAAGAAATCTTGGACATTATCTGTTCCAAGTCCTTCATTTTAAAGATGAGAAGACTGTACCCAGAGAATACCCAATATTCTGGTGAGAGTGAGCTGCCCAAATCAGAGACAACCCAATTTCTATTAGACAGGAACTAGTGATGCTCTTTTTCAGCAAGAGCTATTCAAACTTTTTGTGTTATGGACCTTCTGGCAGTCTGCTGAAGCCTATGGAGCTCTTCTCAGAATAGAGTTTTAAATATTAAAACAAGATGCATGACATCTGACAGGTGATGGTACACTAATCCCATCTCCCTATCATACTGCAATTAGGGAGGAGCTAATTCCATCTTCGAATTGATTACATGTACCAGTCACCATACTTTTGCTCTTACATGGAAGTTGTTTGCTCATATCTATAAAAAAAAAAGCAGCTTGCAGTTTGAATCAAGTCACCAGACTCCAACTGCTTGCTGTCCTGGTGAGTTAATAACTCCTGGCTTATTTCCTGAGGTTGCCTTAGTAATCAAGGAGAGGCCTGAACAGGGGTTTTCTCTTAACACTACGAATTCATGTTATTAAACTTTGAATAGGTCATTAGACTAATTCAGGTCTGCTAGATGGTGCAGTAGACAGAATACCTGACCTGGAGTCAAATCTTCCTGAGTTCAAATCTGGTCTCAGACAGCTACTACATATGTGATCCTGGGCAAGACACATCCCTTTTTTGCCTCAGTTTCCTCATTTATAAAATGAGCAAGAGAAGGAAATAGCACATAGCAAATAATTCCAGTATTTTTGTCAAGAAAACCCCAAATGGAGTCACAAAAAAGTCAGATCTCCTATCTTCCTCCCTCAGAAACTATTCAAACCTTCTTCCTCATGTCTCTCAATACCTCCTTTCCTCTTATTTACTTAGAAAATTGAAGCCATTTATCATGGGTTCTTTTTTCTCCCATTCACTTCATCTCATAACACCTCAACATCGTCCCTACTCTCTCTGCCTTTTCCCCAAACTCTGAACCTGATTTAGCCCTTCTAATAGTGAAGTCTAACCCTATTGGTAAGAGAGAGTGAGGCTGATGATGACTTTGCACAGCTCTGACTCACTTAAATTCAATTCACTTGCAAGTCAAGACATCACCCTCCTGGTGTCTTTGAGAATGAAGGATGAACAACATTCTTCTATGTATGCTTTTGATTTCATCCTTTTGCATCTTCTCCATTAGATTGCCACCACTCCCTCAATCATTTTCTCTCTCTCTAGTATCAAATTATCTTTCTCTATTGATTCCTTCCTTACTACCTTCAAATATAACCAAATCCTTAAAAACAAAAATGTTGTACACGCTCCGGCAGCACATATACTAAAACTGGAACGATACAGAGAAGATTAGCATGGCCCCTGCGCAAGGATGACATGCAAATTCATGAAGCATTCTATATTTTTGTAAAAGAAAAAAAAATGCAATCCAGTAAGTTGAAACGGGTTATATCCCAGCATGGGGGGGGGGGGGGGGGAAGAGACTCAAAAATCCTGAGAAATGTAACTCTACAGAGAGAATATACCTAGCCAGAAATGATGGACATCCATGACATATACACAAGACTGCTATCTAATGGGATGTAACTGGCTTTAACCCCACTTGGGAGAAAGACTCTAATAACTCTCAGGAATTTTGACTCTATTCAATAGAATATACTGAACTAGAAGGGACAGACACTCAGAATTTTCTATGACTTAGAATGATCTTAAAAAAACACTACCTCCCTAAAAAGGGGGACAGGAAAGAGACAGGAGGAGGGATGGAATTGAATGAGACAAATCTCATTACACTAAGAGGTACAAAAAACCTAGGGTAATAGAGGGGAAGAAGGGAGCAGAGGAGAAACACCTGAATCTTCTTCTCATCAGACTTGGCTTAAAGTCAATCTACACATACTCAGTTAACTTATAAAGCATCTAACCTTTCAAGTATTAAAAGGGGAAAAGGGGGGGATGGAGAAAGGGAAGGGGAGTGGGGGAAATAAGGGGAAATAACAAAAAGAAGGGAAGGGAAAAGGGAAAAAGGGAAAGGGGAAAGAAAGGGGAGGGTGTGATATAGGAGGGCAAACAAACTGAAGGGAGTGGTATTCAGAATCAAAATACTAGGGAATATGGATAAAAGGGGGGAAAGGGGAGAAAATACAAACAGAGGGAAGATAGCACAGAGGGCAATAAAGAATTAGTAATCATAACCTTGAATGTGAATGTGATGAACTCTCCCTTAAAACGTAAGCAAATAGCAGAGTGGATTAAAAACCAGAATCCTACAATATACTGCTTACAAAAAACTCATTTGAAGCAGAGAGATACATCTAGAGTAAAGGTAAAAGGTTGAAGCAAAATATATTTTGCTTCAGCTGAAGTAAAAAAAGCAGGGGTAGCAATTCTTATCTCAGACAAAGTAGCAGCAAAAATATACAGCATTAAAAGAGATAAGGAAGGAAACTTATCCTCCTAAAAGGTACTATAGACAATAAAGTCATTTCAATATTGAATATATATGTACCCAGTGGGACAGCACCCAAATTCTTAGAGGAGAAACTGAAAAAACTACAGGAAGACATAGATAGCAAAACTCTACTAGTGGGAGATCTCAACCTCCCGCTAACAGATCTAGATAAATTGAATCATAAAACAAACAACAAAGAAATTAGGGAGGTAAAGAGATTGTTAGAAAAATTAGATATGGTAGACTTATGGATGAAACCGAATGGGGATAGAAAGGAATATACCTTTTTCTCTGCAGTACATGGAACTTATACAAAAATTGATCATATACTAGGACATAAAAACCTAATGATCAACTGCAGAAAGGCAGAAATAGTGAATACATCTTTCTCAGACCACAATGAAATAAAAGTCATATGCAATACTGGGCCAAGCAGATATAGACCCAGAACAAATTGGAAACTGAATAACCTCATTTTAAAAAATGAGTGGACCGAAAAACAAATTATAGAAAGAATTAACCATTTTGTCCTAGATAATGATAATAATGAAACAACATACCAAAACCTATGGGATTCATTCAAAGCGACTCTCAGGGGATATATTATAGCTCTAAATGCTTACATGAATAAATTGGAGAAAGAGGAAATCAATAAACTAAACATGCAACCAAAAAAATTAGAGGAAGAACAAATCAAAAATCCCCAAATAAGTACCAGATTAGAAATTCTAAAAATTAAAGGATAAATTAATAAAATCAAAAGCAAAAAAAAACTATTGAATGAATTAATAAATAAAACCAAAAGTTGGTATTATGAAAAAAACAATAAAATTGATAAACCTCTGGTCAATTTGATAAAAAAAAAAGAAAGAAGAAAACCAAATTGCTAGTATTATAAATGAAAAAGGTGAACTCACCACCAATGAGGAGGAAATTAAAGTAATAATTCAAAATTATTTTGCCCAACTCTATGCCAATAAATTTGATAATCTAAGTGAAAAATATAAGTTGCCCAGGTTAAATGAAGAAGAGATTAAATACCTAAACAACCCTATCTCAGAAAAAGAAATTCAACAAGCCATTATTGAACTCCCTAAAAAAAAATCTCCAGGGGCTGATGGATTCACAAGTGAATTCTACCAAACATTTAAGGAACAACTGGTTCCAATCCTATATAAACTCTTTGGAAAAATAGGGAAAGATGGAACTCTGCCTAACTCTTTCTATGAAACCAATATGATACTGTTACCTAAACCAGGAAGACTTAAAACAGAGAAAGAAAATTATAGACCTATTTCCCTGATGAATATAGATGCAAAAATCCTAAATAAAATCTTAGCAAAACGACTACAAGTCATCACTAGGATAATACATTATGATCAAGTAGGATTTATTCCAGGAATGCAGCGCTGGTTCAATATTAGGAAAACTGTTAGTATACTCAATTATATCAATAACAAACCTATCAGAAATCATATGATCATATCAATAGATGCTGAAAAAGCTTTTGACAAAATACAGCATCCATTCCTATTAAAAACACTAGAGAGTGTAGGAATAAATGGACTGTTCCTTAAAATAATTAGCAGTAGCTATCTGAAACCATCAACAAGCATTATACTCAATGGGGAGAGGCTAGAGGCATTCCCAATAAGATCATGGGTGAAACAAGGGTGCCCATTGTCACCACTACTATTCAATATTGTATTAGAAATGTTAGCATCAGTAATTAGAGAAGAAAAAGAAATTGAAGGAATTAGAATTGGGAAGGAAGAGACAAAACTCTCACTCTTTGCAGATGACATGATGGTCTACCTAGAGAATCCCAAGAAATCATCTAAAAAACTACTGGAAACAATTAGCAATTTTAGCAAAGTTGCAGGTTATAAAATAAACCCTCATAAATCCTCAACTTTTCTATATATGTCTAGCAAGAAACAGCAGGAAGAGCTACAAAGAGAAATCCCATTCAAAGTAACCTCAGACAGTGTAATATATTTGGGAGTCTATTTGCCAAGACAGACTCAGAATCTTTTTGGAAACAATTATAAAACACTTCTCACACAAATTAAATCAGATTTAAATAACTGGGCAAATATCAACTGCTCATGGATAGGTAGAGCTAATATAATAAAAATGACAATTCTACCAAAACTAAACTGTTTAGTGCCCTACCAATCAAAATTCCAAAAAATTACTTTAATGATTTAGAAAAAATTGTAAGTAAATTCATATGGAGAAATAAAAAGTCAAGAATTGCCAGGAGCTTAATGAAAAAAAAGTGCAAACAAAGGTGGCTTAGCACTACCCGATCTAAAATTATATTATATAGCATCAGTCATCAAAACTGTTTGGTATTGGCTAAGAAATAGAGTGGTGGACCAGTGGAATAGACTAGGTGTAAAAGCAGGAGAGGATTATAGTAATCTGCTGTTTGAGAAACCTGAAGAGTCCAGCCATTGGGATAAAAACTCCCTCTTTGATAAAAACTGCTGGGATAATTGGAAGTTAGTATGGAAGAAACTTAGATTAGACCAACACCTCACACCCTTTACCAAGATAACATCCAAATTGTTACAGGACATAGACATAAAAAACAATACTATAAGCAAATTAGAAGATCAAGGACTAGTCTATCTGTCAGATCTATGGAAAGGGGAACAGTTTATGACTAAGGAAGAGTTGGAGAACATCACCAAAAACCAATTAGATGATTTTGATTACATTAAATTAAAAAGCTTTTGCACAGATAAAACCAATGTAATCAAGATCAAAAGAAATGTAGTAAATTGGGAAACAATCTTTACAACTAATGATTCTGACAAAGGACTCATTTCTAAAATATACAGAGAACTGAGTCATATTTTTAAAACAAAAAGCCATTCCCAATTGATAAATGGTCAAAGGATATGCAAAGGCAATTTACAGATGAGATCAAAGCAATCCATAGCCATATGAAAAAATGCTCTGCATCATTAATTATTAGAGAAATGTAAATTAAAGCTTCTCTGAGGTACCACCTCACACCTCTCAGATTGGCCAGTATGACCAGGAAGGATAATGATCATTGTTGGAAGGGATGTGGGAAATCTGGGACACTATTAAACTGTTGGTGGAGCTGTGAACTCATCCAACCCTTCTGGAGAGCTATTTGGAACTATGCCCAAAAGGCAACTGGGTCTATACCCTGAAGAGATGAGGGAAAAGGGTAAAAATATTACTTGTACAAAAATATTTATAGCAGTCCTGTTTGTGGTGGCAAAGAATTGGAAATCCAGTAAATGTCCTTCAATTGGGGAATGGCTTAGCAAACTGTGGTATATGTATGTCATGGAACACTATTGTTCTATTAGAAACCAGGAGGGACAGGATTTCAGGGAAACCTGGAGGGATTTGCATGAACTGATGCTGAGTGAGATGAGCAGAACCAGAAAAACACTGTACACCCTAACAGCAACATGGGAGTGATGTTCAAACTTGAAGGACTTGCTCATTCCATCAGTGCAACAATTGGGAATAATTTTGGGCTGTCTGCAAAGGAGAGTACCATCTGTATCCAGATAAGGAGCTGTGGAGTTTGAACAAGTACAAGGACTATTCCCTTTAATTTAGGGGAAAAAAACAGATATCTTATTGTCTGATCTTGTTACCTCTGAGAATTCTCTTCTCTTTAAGGATATGATTTCTCTCTCATCACACCCAATTTGGATCAAGGTACAACATGGAATCAAAGTAAAAACTGACAGAGTGCTATCTGTGGGGTGGGGGTGGGGGGAGGGAAGCAAGATTGGGGGAAAATTGTAAAACTCAAATTATATTTTTTAATAAAAATTAATTTTAAAAATGTTACTTTACATCTCCTCAAATCCTATATCTTTTCTCCCTTTCCAAATCAAATACCTGGGGAAAAGCTGTCTAAACTTATTGCCTTTCTGTTTTGTCTTCTCATTCACTCAACTCTAGACAATCTTACTTCCAGTCTTCGAGAACCTTACTTCCCACAGTCAACTGATGACTCAATCGAAATTCCCTGCTTTCTCCCAAGATACCAGTGATTCCTTCACTGACAAGCCTAATGGGTTTTTCTCATTTCTCATTCTTCTTACTCTCTCTGTTGTGTTTGATACTGTCAACTACCTTCTTCTGGATAATTTCTCCTCTCTATAAAAATCTCTAAATTTTCATGACAGAAATCACCTGGGTTCAAGCCCTTATCACCTCTTGCCTAAACCATTGCAGCTTCTCCTATTTCTCTGACTCAAATCTCCTCCATTTCAGTTCATCCTCTACACTGCTGCCAGAGCAATCTTTCCTTAAACACAGATTTGACCAAATCACCACAACTTAATAAACTTCAGTGACTCCCTATTGCCTTTGGGATTAAAATATAGCCTTATCTGTTTAACTTTTAAAGTCCTGGACCACCTAGCCCCAACCTATCTTTGTAGTCTCATTGTAAATTATTTCCCTTCTCACACTCTACAATCACATTAGTCTTCTTTCTGTCCCTTAAACATGGCATCTTTGTCTTTGCACTGGCAAGCTCCCATAAGCAGAAGGCCCCCCATCTCTTGGAATCTCTCTCCTCCTTGCATTTGAAGCTCAAGTAACACTTCTATATCAAGTTTTTCTGATCCCCTTCCCAGATGCTGATAGCCTCTGAACCTATTTTGTATTTATTTGATTTATTCTCTATGTGTGTTTACGTGTGTATAGGTAATTTAATTCTTTGTATTTTTCCTTAGCACCTTATAAATATCTGTTAGCTGATATGTTGATTCTTATGTAGGGAAGGCTGAATAAATCCATAGGTCAATTCCATGGAACTAAGAATTCCAGAGCTGCCTTTCTGAGTTTTATTCAATTTGATGGAGTCTTTTTAGCTTGCTTCTGGCTATCGGTGAGTCAGTGCTAAAGATGAAAAACTCCCTTATTGCTAAATCAGAGAAACTGATAACTCAGTGGCTATGCAAAAGTTATAAATGTACTCCTCTGGCTCTTTCTTCCTTTATAGTTGTAAAACATATGCGGATTGTTTCAAGAAATTTCCAGAGTCTAATAAGAGAAAGAATTGTTTCCCCATTTTTTCACTTCATGTGGCCATGGTCACATGTCCTATTTTAACAAGCTTTCACCTAAACTTGGGTTTAGTCTTTCTTGATTTTAGGTAAAGATATAACTGTACTAGGAAGAGCATGTCCAAGATGGAGGTAATCTTGTGAGTTCAAATGTCTGGAGGCTCTGGTTCTCAAGGGCTTGGGGAAGGCTAGTAGATAAGCAGAGATATCCTTTTCATCAGAAAAGATAGCTACTAACAAAAAAATTGTATCAAAACTAGTCCCATTATGGGGCGGCTAGGTGGCAAGAAGTACCTGGGTTCAAATCAGGTCTCAGACAATTAATTACCTAGCTGTGTGGCCTTGGGCAAGCCACTTAACCCCACTTGCCTTGCAAAAAAAAACAAAAAAAAACTAGTCCCATTTTACCAGCAAACATATACCAGATATTGTTCAGACCACATTCAAAGTAAGATGTAAACTGCCTCCTTAGTGTTTCTATAAACTGCTTTTTTTCTGATAAATATTAATTATTAACCTCCTAGAAGCTTGTAACAGTAATTATAAGTTAAATTATTCAATCTTGTTTTAAGATTACTCTCTTCATTAGGAGCTTGCATTGTTCTGTGTTTAACATTGTTTGTATAGAGGAAAGAATTATCCATCCCATACCTGATTCATGATGTACATTGAGCACCTCTTTTATTTTTTACTTTGAAGCAATTTAAAAACAAGTTATGACCCAAGTCTTAAGTTTGCTGTGGGTGGTGGGAGTTGTTTTGGGGGGTTTTGGTGTTTTGGAGGTGTTATTGTCATTGTTGTTTTATCCAAGGAATGCCAAGGCTGGAGTTTAATAAGTTAATGACAGGGCGGCTAGGTGGCGCAGTGGATAAAGCACTGGCCCAGGAGTCAGGAGTACCTGGGTTCAAATCCGGTCTCAGACACTTAATAATTACCTAGCTGTGTGGCCTTGGGCAAGCCACTTAACCCCATTTGCCTTGCAAAAAAAAACTAAAAATATAAGTTAATGAGTAAGGAAAAGAGAAATTATCTTGTTTCAACCAAATTCAGAGCTAGCTAATTGCATTTTTATGCTTTCCCATGTATGTGATTTCCTAAGCTGCCCTCTAATTCCCTTAAAGAGAACTTCAGTTCTCCTAAAGGGGTATGCAAGTGAAAATACTTCTTTGTATTTCATTTAAGATATTTAAACCTTGTTACCTCTACTACCAGCCCATAACTTCCTAGGGGAAGATCAATTAATCCAGAAATTACACACAGAAAACAACTATAGAACAAGGCAACATATGGCTGTTGTTTATACTTCATTCTCAAAGGGGATCAATGACTTTAGCTGGGTGAAGTCTTGACTTCCGAGTGAACTGGATTTAAGTGGGCAGAACTGTACAAGGTCATCAGCCTCACTCTTTCCTCCAGAATCTTGGGGGTCCAGTGGCAAGACATAGGTCAGGACAACTAGCTAAGGTCTCAGATGCAGTAGGAGACCTTGGGCTTTATAAGCTAAGTTCTTTCTCAGATCTCAGTTTGTCTGAAGCAACACCCATTCAGTGGTTTAAAGTCAGACTGAGGCAAAAGATAGACTAGTTTAACTTTCCAAAAGAATCCTTTTGGGAGGGAAAAACCAGGAGTTCCCCAATCTATGCCTAAAATCCTAATCAGTCAATAATAATAAAGCCACTATTATGTGCCAGATACTATGCTAAATACTGGGGTTGCAAATCCCAAAGTGAGACAGTCCCTACCCTTAAGAAGTTTGTATCCTACCATGTTGAATGTAAAAAGCACTCAAAGACTAAAAGCATCCAAAATTACTACTACTTTTGTTGCCTTTAGTTGTTGTTCAGTCATGTTCTACTCTTCATTATCCCATGGACCACAGCAACCTTAGGTACTTCTATTTTCTACTATAAGTCTATCCTGGTTCATGTTTGTTGTTTCCATAATACTCTTTCATCCCCTGCCTCATCCTTTTCCTTTTGCCTCAAATCTTTCCCAACACCAAGTCTTTTCCAATCAGTCACATCTTCTCACTATGTGACCAAAGTGTTTAATCTTCAGCTTCAGTATTTGGCCTTCCAGTGAATTACCTGAATTAATGTTAGTATTTACTGATTTGATCTCCTTGCTGTCCAAGGAACTCTCAAAAGGCTTCTCCAGAACCATAATTTGAAAGCATCAATTCTGTGGTGCTCAGTTTTCTTTACAATCAAACTTTCACAGTCATACATTGCTACTGGAAAAACCATAGCTTTGACTTAATGGACCTTTGTCATCAAGGTGGTCTATGCTTTTTAGTATGCTGTCCAGATTTGTCACAGTTTTCCTTCCAAGGATCAAATGTCTTTTAATTTCATAGCTGCAGTCACCATCTGCAGTGATCTCTGAGCCCAAGAATATAAAATATACCACTTGTTTCCATTTCTTCTCCCTTTTTGCCAGGAAGTGAGGAGACCAGATGCTTTTAGACAGACTGTTAATTCTAAAAAGGGAGCCAACCAGAGGTACCAAGCCAAAGACTGCACACATCAATCTGACTGCCCTACAGAAGATAGCCCCATTGAGGATTGTTTTTGGTCAAACTCTTCATAATCCAGAGGCGGAAACTGAGACCTAAAGAAGTTAAGTCTTAAAAGAATTTGAACTGAGACCCTCTAAGTCTAAATCTGATATTCTTCTGACTATGCCACACAGTCTCTGACTCTTCCAGTGTGGCCAGCCATTATGGGAAAGCATTGCCATACTCATTCCTCAGCAATAATGGCAGCTGGGAAAGCTGCCCTTGGGGTAAAAGACAAGATTTATATTGGTAATAAAGTACTGTACCTAATTGGCCTTCCATCTCCAGAAGAATTCCACTGACTTCCCCTGTGCTGCTATCTAGAGCATTGGGTCAGCCTGTGGCTGGCTGCTGCTTCTCTGGCTGCCTTCCACCTGGCTAACTCAACAAAGCTTTTGCAACACCTCCCCTTGTACAGTGCTTTTTGCCTCCCCAGCCAGGAAAGGATGGCAGGATTAGTCAGTCTCTAGGCAAACAGCCAGGGCTGAGCCACCACTTGCTTTTAGGGCATGAGAATGGCTGGGCACTTGAGATCTCAAATTCTACTCAGGCCACTCTCCATGCATTTTTTGGTTACTGGGGCACAGTGTGGGTAACGGCTGTGAATGGTCATTGTGGACTCCAATAGCCCTAAAAAGTCCAAGAGAAGTCTATTGGAGCCAACAATAAATAACCAATTCTTGAGCTACTTTCCCTTACACACGCCAGCCTTGTTCCAGATTCTTTCCAGACCTTGAATGCTCTTCCCACCACACACATCTTGCCAGGCATTCATATCCCACCCATTCTTCAAAGTTCAGATCAAATCCTGATTCTTCCACCAAGTCTTCCCTTGCCACCCTTGCTCCATTAACCTCCTACTTCTCTGAAGTTCTATTCTGTTGTCTATACCATTCTTTCAGTCATGTATATTAGTCCAGGGTCTTTTCCTAGAGAGGGTATGCTTTAAAAAAAAAGGTTTTTAAGGAGTAAAGAGACATGGATAGTGGAGAACAGGGAAGGGGAGATTTATTCAGGTTGCTGACTAAACCCCAAAACTCCAGTGAAATATTCATTCCTAAAACAGCTTAATGTATTGTATGAACTTTACAATCTACAAATATCCAGCTACTCACCTGTTAGTCCGAGAATAATGACTGACACTGAAGGAAGAAAAAATTATCAGTGTATTTTCTAGAGGGAAAAACATTTCTTCATTTTAAAAAATTCCACAGATTGGTGATTATTTGCAAGGATGAACCAAGACCCAACTTTATATTTCTTTTATTTCCAGAAGAATTTTAAGCAACCAAAAATATTATAATGCACTGTTGCCAAAAATGCTAGATCTACTGGGTATACACTTCAGAGAAAAACTGGTCATAATATTTACTGAATATTTACTTAAAAGGGAACTCAGGAAAATCACCTCCCTTCATGGACTCTCCAGAGTTGCATGAAAGTTCAGTGAAGGAGCAGAAAATCAATGTAACTACTCAAGACTCTGCCCATTCAGGATGCTTCTGAAATCCTATTGAAATAGAATTCGACTTCACACTTGCCCAAGAATGGAGACATACAAAGAAAACAGCAAAGTAGCCAGTTTTGAAGCAGATGCATCACCATTCAGTCTGATTTTAATGAAGTCATAATCTTGAACTGAAACTTCCATATGGGTTAGTTAACTAGGATTTTTATCAAGTGAAGTGAGCAACACCGAGATAACAATTTATAAAATAACTGCACATTGTAAAGAAAAACATGTTGGAAAGACCTAAAAACTCTGATCAACACAATGCCCCACCACTACTCCAGAGACAAGTAAGAGATTCAGTGAAATACTCTTCTTTGTGTTTGGACAATGTATGGACTTATTTTGCTTGACTAGTCTTATCTGTTGAGAAGGTGGATGTTGTTGTTTTCATTTGGGGGTGAGACTTGGGAGGGACAAGGAAATTAACAATAGTAATGTTTTAAAAAGGGTTTTTTTTAAAAAAGGAAGAAAAATTTTTAAGATTTATTTTGATTTTATACACACACACACACACACACACATAAATTACAGAAGAGAATGAAGGATGTTAAAGAGACAGCAGGCAGGATGCTTTGAAACTAACATGTTAAATTCATTCTATGCTTTTTTAAAATGTACATATGTTTTGTTGGATTTCTTTTAGATTTTTCAAGGAAATGGGGTTAAGTGGCTTGCCCAAGGCCACATGGCTAGGTAATTATTAAGTGTCTGAGGTT
Source organism: Macrotis lagotis (assembly GCF_037893015.1). Taxonomy (NCBI): domain Eukaryota; kingdom Metazoa; phylum Chordata; class Mammalia; order Peramelemorphia; family Peramelidae; genus Macrotis; species Macrotis lagotis. Next base: position 306,866,167 of record NC_133666.1, read on the forward strand.
GGATTTGAACCCAGGTACTCCTGACCCCAAGGCCAGTGCTCTATCCACTGTGCCACCTAGCAGACCCTTACATGTTTTTTTAAAAAAGTACATCCCTAGGGACGGCTAGGTGGCACAGTGGATAAAGCACCGGCCCTAGACACTTAATAATTACCTAGCCATGTGGCCTTGGGCAAGCCACTTAACCCCATTTGCCTTGCAAAAAAAAAGTACATCTCTAAAAGAGATTTGTAGTTTCTTGTACAATCTTCTTTTGTCTATTTTTCTGTATATGTAGAAAATGATCATGTTTATTGATGATTGTCAATTTCAAAACAGCAAAAATATACAATTTTTTTAATATTTAAACTATTCTCTTTATCAAAGTCAAAGATAGACTCCACAAATCCTGACCTATCCCATCACAAATACCTATTGGTCAGTCAGGCAGCAGAGGAAAAAAGGTTTCATGGCACATTGCGTTAGAGTAGGTCAGAAAGACCTGAATTCAAATTCTGCCTCTGATATCTGCTAGTTGTGTGACTCTGGAAAAGTCATTTTTTTTTCCCTCTGAGCCTCAATTTTCTCATCTGTAAATGAAAATAATATCTATCTCACAGGATTGTTGTAAGATTCAACTTACACTGTATAGGTAAAGCAAACTGAAAACTTCCAAGTGCTATATAAGTGCATTATAGGACTTCCCAGCATGATGAGGACCAAGCTCATCAGAGAGGTGACTGATCTATGAGCAAAGCAGAATTGAAGTAGCTCAAAAAAAATGAGATGTGCAAATTTAGAGACATCTCCACTCAAAATGTTCACATATCCTGTTAGTGCCCAACCTGTAGTAGAGACATGCTAGCTCATACTGGTCTGACCAGCCACTGCTGAATACACTGTAACTTGACCCTAATTTAGTGATGTTATTTTGGTGTTCTATGAGAACAAAGGGCAGCTACCAACCATAAATCATTGTTTCATCTCATTCCTCTTAACTTTTTCAATGGAGTGCAAATAAAAGGAGTGCCTGAGCAAGTTTTTAACTTGTTATTTATTATTTTATATTTAAATGACTATCTTTTGTAATTGAATTAAAATATTGAGGCAGTACTGTGGCATCATAGTGGGTCTCACCCCCAAATGAAAACAACATCCAGGGCGGCTAGGTGGCACAGTGGATAAAGCACTGGCCCTGGAGTCAGGAGTACCTGGGTTCAAATCCGGTCTCAGACACTTAATAATTACCTAGCCGTGTGGTCTTGGGCAAGCCACTTAACCCCATTGCCTTGCAAAAATCTAAAAAAAAAAAAAAAAAAATCCACCTTTTCAGCAGATAAGCCTAGTCAAGCAAAATAAATCCATACATTGTTGAAACACAAAGAAGAATATTTCAGTCTACCCACTGAATCTCCTACTTTTCTCTCCAATGTAGCTGGACATTGTGTTGATCAGGGATCTAAGTTCATTGAAAATATCTTTGGAATAAATTCTGTACTAGGCAGAATGATAAAAATGATATATATTTCATTCTGTTCTTATGATTTTATTTCTTCTACTAGGTCTTTATATTCTCAAAGTTCTTTATTCCTCATAACTTGATGATTATGAGTATTTGGTATGGAGATAACTACTAAAACCATTGCTCTTAAGTTTTTATGGAATCAGTGGTATGTCAGGGTAATTCTGGGCAGCAATTTTGTCATTAGTAATAGTCCAGTTCCCATAAAGTTTATTAGGTGACATCTCCAGGGTATTTGAGGTCTGAATTTATGACATGGAGATTTTTCATCCATGAATTTATGAAAGATAGTGAGGTTATAATATAAATTATGACACAGATACTAATTTTTTACAATCCATAGAGGTGTTTTAGTTTTTGATATTGTTCAATGTTCTTCAGTTTTTTCCATCATATCTGATTGTTTGTGATTCCACTTGGAGTTTTCTAAGCAATTGAGCCTTTTCCAGCTCAATTTATAGATGAGGAAACTGAGGTAAATAGGATTATGAGTCTTGGCCAGGTCTCACAATTAATAAGTGTTTAAACCCATATTTGAACTCATAAAGATGATTATGGATTCTCGGTCCACTGCTCTGTCAACTGCACAGACTAACTGCCCCACACAATTTCTGCAAGTTCCTTAAATAATTGCATTTAAAAATAAATCAAGGCCCCTCAAGGATAACTCATTTGGAATTTCTAGTGGCAGTGTCCTAGTTCTAAAATGCCATTGTAAGCTCCTACATTGCAATAATCAAATAGCAATGATGCTTCTTAGTCAACATATTGTTGATCAAACTGGATATTGTGGGGGGGAACACATTCATAATGGTTATAGAAAATTCTAAATTAATCTGTTTTAGCGTATTGATCTACTATTTGGATTTGTGATGTGTCAAACTCAAAAAAGCATTTTTCAAAATTTCAATGGAAGCGTTCCCATTCTTTTTCAAAATCTTTTGAGAAATCAGTATTATTTTTTTCACCATTTTGTTATTGGGTAGAAGTTCTCTATCACTTTCTTGAAAGCCTAGACAATCAAAAAAATGAATCAAGTCTTAATCTGTAGATTTGCCAGTTTTCAAGGTGTAAGTATTCACATTGAAAATTAACAAAATTTAACAATTCACATAGGAAAATTTAACAACTCATAGGAATTGATTCCAAAATATCCCTGCATGTAACTACCAGTGGGGAAAAGGGAAACAAATAGGGAATTTATAACCACAGTAGAACAGTACATGGGTAAGGTACATGTCTCATCAGAGTATTCATTTAGGGTGACAATCAGAGCATTGGTGCTCCAAAGCTTCTCAGGTCTTTGGCTATTTTATCCACACTGCTCCTACCATGCCTACTTCCCTAGTCTCTGAAAGAGGTCTAGATTCTACCATATTGTACACTTCTGGACATGTCTCCACCAGATCTCCTTTACTAGATATGTTGATTCTGCCAGGTGCCTGGTTATGAAACATTTTCCTCAACTAAAATCTTTCACTATGGTACTAGCTATACTTTTTTTATGTTGGCACTTCATGTATGTATTATATGTTTGCATATATATATATATATATATATATATATATATATATATATAGTGATTGTACATATATATATATATAATTTGTTTGTATGATAGTTTTTGCCAATCATTTTTTGCAAGGTTTTGAGTTTTACATTTTTCTCCCTCCCTCCCTCTCTTCCCTCCCCTTTACCCCAACAAAAGGCTCTACATTTATAACTATATTAAACATAGATCCATATTGATCATGTTATGAGATAAGAATCAAATCCAAAAGGAAGAAAGAAAAGATTGTGGGGGGGGAAGGAAATGCCATGATATATAAGACAACTTTAAAAAATTGAAGTTAAAAAACTTTGGTCTTCATTTAAACTCCACACAGTTCCTTCTCTGGATATGGTATTTAACATCACAAGTTTTTTTTTAAATTATCTTTGAGGGGCGGCTAGGTTGCTCAGTGGATAGAGCACTGGCCTTGGAGTCAGGAATACCTGGGTTCAAATCCGACCTCAGACACTTAATAATTACCTAGCTGTGTGGCCCCGGTCAATCCACTTAACCCTATTGCCTTGAAAAATCTAAAAAAACAAACCAAAAAACCCACCAAACAAAAACAGCCAATAAATTATCTTTGATTCTTGTACTGCTAAAATGCACAAATCCAACATAGTTGATAATCACACCATGTGGTTGTTAGTATGTACAATGTTTTTCTGGTTCTGTTCATTTTACTCTGCATCAATTCATGCAAGTCTTTCCAGGTTTTTTTGAAATCCCATCCCTCATGATTTCTTTTAAAACAATAACATTCCATCACATACATATATCAAAGTTTGTTCAGTCATTCCTCAGTTGATGGGCATCCCCTCAATTTCCAATTCTTTGCTACTACAAAAAGAACAGCTATGAATATTTTTGTACATATGGGATTTTTACCCTTTTTCTTTTCTTTCTTTTTTTAACCCCTTTGTCATGATATCCTCTTCAGGATATAGATCAGAAGTGGTCTTGCTGAATCAAAGGGTATGCCCAGTTTTATTGCCCTTTGAGCTTAATTTCAAATTGTTCTCCAAAAAGTTTGGATCAGTTCACAACTCCACCAACAATGCATTAGTGTCCCAGACTTTCCATAGCCCCTCCAACATTGATTATTTTCCTTTCTAGTCATTTTAGCCAATCTGATAAATGTGAGGTGGTATGTACCTCAGAAATATTTTAATTTGCATTTCTCTAATCAATAATGATTTAGAGCAATTTTTCATTGACCTTTAGATAGCTTTGATTTCTTCAACTAAGAATTGCCTTTCCATATCCTTTGACTATTTATCAATTGAGGAATGATTTGATTTTTTTTATAAATTTAGCTCAGTTCTCTATATATTTTAGAAATTAGTTCTTTGTCAGAAGCACTAGTTGTAAAAATAATTTTCCAACTTACAATATTCCTTTTAATTTTGGTTGTAGTAGTTTTGTTTGTGCAATCAAAATTATCTAATTTGTTTTCTATCACTTGTTCTCTATCTCTTCTTTGGTTATAAACTGCTCCCCTTTTCATATTTCTGACAAGTAACTATTCCTTGTTCTCCTAATTGGTTTATAATATTACCTTTTATGTCTAAGTCTTGCACCCAGTTAGACCTAAGCTTGGTATAAGGTGTGAGATGTTGTCTATGCCTAGTTTCTGCCATACTATCTTCCAGTTTTCCCAGCAGTTTTTATCGAAGAGTGAGTTTTTATCCCTGAAGTTGGAATCTTTGGGTTTATCAAACAGGAGATTACTTAAGTCATTTACTGTTACCTCTTGTGCTAGCTATTCTTCATAAGAAGAGTAAACTCTGCCATGTTTTTTGTCTCAAGTCATAAGGATTTCCACAGTTTGTTCCAATGAATAAGTCTTCCCATTCATTCAGCCATAGAGGGCCAGCAAAATAGAAGTGATATCTCTTGTCTTAGAAGACTTCATCTCCTGTCAGAGATTCTTTGCCACAGGTATCAAGTTCTTTAGAGCAAAGAGATACCTAAATATTTACCTATTTATCTGGTATTCTCAGTCTTGTCTTTGATTTGATTTTTCACTTCTCTATCCATATGACTCTAGCTTTGAGTGGACATTGCTTATGTCAACCTACTTTAATCTCTGATGGTTAAACTAGTCATTGTAGATGATACTGTCCTAACAATGTGCCTGAGGGTCTCCCTTTTTCTCCATTTCCACACTTCTTCCACTCTCCCTTGAAGATTCAGAGACAAAACAATTAGGCACAGGAGACAAGATCCTTATCTTCTCCCCATTAGCCACATTCTTAGCATTTCATGTCTAAATGTGGCCAGTGAAAGTTTTTATAAAGCCTTTTCTCAACTTTCAGCTCTTTCATACCAATGTAATAAGGGTTTGATAACTGTCTAGTTTTATAGTTTATAAACTATAAACTATAAACTATAAACCTACAATGCCATCATTTACATGGAAGACACTGGAGACCTATTTCTATGAGATTGGAGTTTAATTGGTTGGTTGGTTGGTTTTTGTCCTTCATCATTGAAAAAGACCAAAACGACATCACTATGTGAGAGACAAGTTACAGTGTGTCCAACTGTGACTAATCAGACCAATATGAGTTCAGAATGCTCTACCACATGTTGGGCAGGATAGGGAGGATAGACTATATGTGGACATTCTGTGCTGGGCTAGCATGTGATTAAGAACATAAGCTAAACCGGCCCTGGAGTCAGGAGTACCTGGGTTCAAATCCAGGCTCAGAGGCTTAATAATTACCTAGCTGTGTGGCCTTGGGCAAGCCACTTAAACTCATTTGCCTTGCAAAAATCCTAAAAAAAAAAAAAGGAACATAAGCTAAGGGGCAACTAGGTGGCACAGTGAATAGAGCACCGGCCCTGGAATCAGGAGGACCTGAGTTCAAATCCGGTCTCAGACACTTAATAATTACCTAGTGTGTGACCTTGGGCAAGTCACTTTACCCCATTGTCTTGCAAAAACAAAAAACAAACAAACAAGAATATAAGCTAAAATGTTGGTAGCTCAGGTGACATTTCCTCTATTCTTAGGGTAAAGGATTCCTTCATTCACAGCTAGGATGCCATGAAATAAGGGGGGAAAGAGTGTAAATCTGCATCCTCCTCCCCTCCTATCAGTCATATGGGTTTTGACCTTTCCTTTCATCTTTTTCCATTATAGGTGCAAGAAGAGGAAACTCTAACCCAGTAGCTCAAACCAGAGGATCTGGGGGTCCAAGAATACAGATGGAACAATGCAGCAAGCCCAGCAACAAAGCTTCCAATAAGCTAACTCAGTAGGACTTTGGATTTGAACTTGGTAGGACTAATGCTATGTAGGAATAGGGCTCTGATGGTTGTTCTGCTTTTGTACTCTGGTCACATTGTACCTTTTCCATGTATTGTTTGGTCGTGAATTCCCTACATGTTTCCATCTTTCCCACTGATGGTATATGCATGCACTGAGGGAGTACTGTGGAAGATGAAGAAGGGGTCACTCTCCTGAGTTATTGGTAAAAGTGCATGTATATTTGTTCTTGCTACATAAATGCATCCCTTTGTAAAAGCTAACCTGATAGAATCAAGAAATTAGTCATCAGGCTCCCTAAATGAGGGGTACACAATTGATGAGGACAGAGATACCTCAATCTCCTTCAAAGTGATAAGGAACTATGGGGGAATATAATACAATATAATATAATATAATATAATATAATATAATATAATATAATATAATATAATGTAACGCGTAACGTAACATAACATAACATAACATAACATAATATAATATAATATAATATAATATAATATAATATAATATAATATAATATAATATAATATAATAAATGGACTTGGCCCTTGGAAAGTAAGGCAAGAGAAGCCTCATTATTCTAACTTCCTTAATCCTGACTTTCTCTGAGGCATCCTACCTTCTGCTATGAAATTCACACAGTTTAGATAGTAAGACCAGTCTCCCTTGGCAAACAGCCAGTCAATCACAAATACTGCTAGAAAAGAGTTAATCCTTTTTGCCTTTCCTGAGAACTTGGAAATTATAGAATAGAGAGGACTAATGTCCAGGAAACAATTAGAGATCAATGACTCAACTATACAAAGTTGGGCATCCATAAGTAATGCTCATCTGAATCAGACCTTTTGTCCATCCTGCACTGGATACTCTCACTGACAGGGTCCTTTAGGGATAGTTCCATAGGGAAGACTGCAGCTGTCCTGAATGGCATCTTCCTAATGTTCCATTACAGCTCTGGCATTCACTAATTTATCTTTATCTGTTTTGAATATTTGCATAGGTCTACCCTTTCGGATAATGAAGCTCACCAGCTTACCCACTGCTGTGTAAAATATGATTACCTTCTACTTGCCCTAAATCTTTTTTAAACTATAAAGGAAGCCCCTTTGGTCTCATATGTGGGAAATCTGCCTGATGTTCACATGCCCCTCATGATTCTATAGAATTTTAGATTAGATTTTATAGATTTTATATCTTATTATCCCTTCCTGCAGTCTTTGCCTTTCCAAACTGATTTCTATTATCTCTTTGTGTATAACCATTGCCTGGAATATCAGGATGATTTGATCTTTGTACTAATTCTGCTGAGCTACAGAAAAATAGCTTTCCTTCCTTCAAAAATTCATTTGTAATAGAGGTAGGGAAGTAAAGGGAAGGCTTCCAAGTCTTCCCTGGCTAAAGTAGATCCTATGAACTGCCTAGCCTATGCCCTGATCCCTTCCAGGAAAACATGTGATCCAGCACTGAAGAGTTTAATCCCTTTGGGATGACCCTGCAAACTGAGGTTGATCTCTGATCCTCCCACTCTTTGACAAGTGAAAGCAAGGAAAAGATATGTCAAAAAGGACTGGACACTAAGTGAGGAAGTCTGCTACGCTGATCCTTAAAGATCCTCAGATCTCTCTGCTTCCTTCTGGGAATCAAGCTTCTTCCTAATGAGGAATGACCTTCCACTCCAACAATGTGGCAGCTACAGACACAGAACTAGGGCTACATGTCCCTCCCTCCTCAATGATCCTGAGTCTAGGTCTTGAGCTACTTTCTCTGTTTGTTTTTTTACTTTTCTGAGCATAGATGTTTAAATCTTGGAAGTAACCTTCCAAACCTTAGGAGTTCAAAAGGTTAGGAGCTCCTGGGTCTTCATCAGTGCTGGCTATACTTTGGAATTGCAACTACTGGCAGAAGTGAGAGTTCAATTCTTGACTTGACTTTCCAGAAGACATGGACCTGGAAAGACTTGTTTGAACAGTGCAAATAAAGATGATGTTCTGATTCAAAAGTCTCACAAAATGCTTCATATTTTAAAGTCTCAACTTCAACTGCTTGTTTAAGTTTTTGTTGATTCACATTTTATTCTTATGTTAAGCATTTCTTTTGTCTAGAAGAAATAAATAGCTATACTATACTTCATTTCCAATGTACATTGACTAACTTTCTACTTTCTTATTTTGAGGAAATTCTATACAAGTCAACCCAAAGTTTAAAGTCATTTTTTCCCTAAAAGTCTGTAGTGTGAAATAAAGAAAAGAAACAAGAATAAATAGTCTAAAATATCTACTTAGAAGCCAGTTTCTCTAAAATTGAACCTGGTTCAACAGGTGCAGAACTAAAAGAGATCCCTTACCAAAAAAGAAGTTAAGTGTCAGTCATCTTGAATCCAGTAAAAGTTGTATATTTTGTTATATTTTTATTGCAAAGGATGGCTTGCTGGGTGGAGCTGGAGTCTGAGAAATAGAGATGATTAAAAAAATTTTAATAGAAATGTTTTAAAGAAATAATGACAATTTTTAAAAGTTCATGTATATAAAATAAATATTCATGGATATCAGTGCATCATTTGGGCTATCTGTTATTTCTATCTCATTGTGCAACTAACTTACCTCTTTTGGTGATATTACATGCTCTTAATAATGTCTCCTATGATACTCCTTGCCCATAACTTTTCACTAGGAAAGGCTGCAGTCTACTTTTATATACAATCTATATTTCCATTCTTGTGAACCCCATTAAATCTTTATTCTTCAGAGATTATGACATTCCATGATCCACAGTCATGTGATATCAGCAAGAAAATGCTGGTGTTAAAAAGATGTACTTTGGGAGGAGAGAGCAGATGCAGTCTAGTCCGCTCAGTACTTTCTATTCAATTCTGGGCACAATTCATTGTCTTTCTGAAAATCTTTTCCAAAATATCAGTCATTATGGCTGGTAATTAAATGGGCTGTCCAGTCAACAGAATGTCACAACATGAGCAGTATGCATTCTATGTGTACTTGGTGTTTCCTGCACATGCTGTTAGTCATGGGTTACATCAGAGAAATTCCGTAGTATTCTGGGATCCAGTGCAATTAATACAATGGCATACACAAACATGAGTATCTATCATCTATGGGAATCTCCCTTCCAAATTCTAGTTTGAACCTCCTCTAGGAGCAGGAAACATCCTTAGCAGGAAGACAGTTCACTGTTTTTATGCCTCACTTAGCAATGATAAGCAGATGGATGAACAAAGTTACCTCAATAGTCTCATCAATTAATGAGTCTTCTAAGATTTTAAAATGTACATGAGAAAGCATATTACTAAAGGAGAGTTTATAAGACAGAATTTCGTTTTATTGAGTGAAATGTTTTTGGGTTTTGGTTTTTTTCTCTTTGTGCCAAATTAAGTTTTTTTTAAAATTTGAAACTGTAGTCAACAGTAAAAAAAAATAGTCTATGAAAACATCCTATTTCCATCTCAGATTTTCTTTGATGTACATATAGACCATTCTCATAAAAATTTTATAGTGGTGGGAAAGTAAGCATAAAGGTCCATGGTTTATTAGGACAGTGGTGGGGGGGGAGAGCAGTAAATTCTTTCTATAATCTTTTCTAGTCCTTTGGAATATTCCTTTTTTGAGATATCTTAAAAATTAACCCTTAGTACATTTATAGTTACCTTAAGCATAGCTTTCCTTTCTCTGTATTTGATTATGACCCTATTCCTAACTTCATTTTTAGTGCCTTTTCTACTTCCCATATAGCATATCATGAGCTGATGTAATAGAATCTGAATTTGGGACTTCAGTCAAGCTAACAACAACAATAATAATATAGCATAGCATTTCAACGTTTGCAAAACATTTTTCACAATAACCCTGGAAGGTAAATGTTGTTGTTAATATTCTCATTTAACAGATGAGGAAACTGAGGCTGAGGGAGGTTAAGTGACTTGCCCAAGGGCACAAAGCTATTAAGTGTCTGAAGCAGAATTTGAACTCATGTTTTTTTTTACTCCAAGTCCAGTATTTTTCCTAGACCATATCAGAATTTATGATGACAACAGACAATGATAGAAACACTGGCAGACCTGTTCCACTCCACATTGATCTGTTGTCTTCCTTTTAATTTCATCTATAAGTTCTCTTGAGATGATCTTGTTTAATTAGATCTCAATTCAAGCTTTCTTCAGGCTCATTTTCTCCTCTATTCTATGAGGAATATGAGAAACTTCAGGAAGTTTCTGTCATCTTATCTTTCATAAACAAATAGTAATGTTTCGTAAATGAGTAAGATGAACAAAACCAAGAGAACATGGTATACAGTACCAGCAATATTGTTTGAAAAACAACTGTGAACAACAAAGTTATTTTGTGAATTTTAAACACTCAAATCAACTACAAAGGACCATGAAAGAAAATAAAATGAATGTAAAGATTGTTTCCCAATTTACTACAATTCTTTTGATCTTGATTACATTGGTTTTATCTGTGCAAAAGCTTTCTAATTTAATGTAACTGAAATCATCTAATTGGTTTTTGGTAATGTTCTCCAACAATTCCTTAGTCATAAACTGTTCCCTTTTCCATAGATCTGACAGGTAGATTAGTCCTTGATCTTCTAATTTGCTTATAGTATTGTTTTTTATGTCTATGTCCTGTAACCATTTGGATCTTATCTTGGTAAAGGGTGTGAGGTGTTGGTCTGATCTAAGTTTCTTCCATACTAACTTCCAATTATCCCAGCAGTTTTTATCAGAGAGGGAGTTTTTATCCCAATGGCCAGACTCTTTGGGTTTATCAAACAGCAGATTACTATAATCATCTCCTGCTTTTACACCTAGTCTATTCCACTGGTCCACCAATCTATTTCTTAGCCAATACCAAACAGTTTTGATGACTGATGCTTTATAATATAATTTTAGATCGGGTAGTGCTAAGCCACCTTTGTTTGCACTTTTTTTCAATTAAGCTCCTGGCAATTCTTGACTTTTTATTTCTCCATATGAATTTACTTACAATTTTTTCTAACTCATTAAAGTAATTTTTTGGAAGTTTGATTGGTAGGGCACTAAACAGATAGTTTAGTTTTGTAGAATTGTCGTTTTAATTATATTAGCTCTACCTATCCATGAGCAGTTGATATTTGCCCAGTTATTTAAATCTGATTTAATTTGTGTGAGAAGTGTTTTATAATTGTTTTCAAAAAGATTCTGAGTCTGTCTTGGCAAATAGACTCCCAAATATTTTACACTGTCTGAGGTTACTTTGAATGGGATTTCTCTTTCTAGCTCTTCCTGCTGTTTCTTGCTAGACATATATAGAAAATTTGAGGATTTATGAGGGTTTATTTTATAACCTGCAACTTTGCTAAAATTGCTCATTGTTTCCAGTAGTTTTTAGATGATTTCTTGGGATTCTCTAGGTAGACCATCATGTCATCTGCAAAGAGAGTTTTGTCTCTTCCTTCCCAATTCTAATTCCTTCAATTTCTTTTTCTTCTCTAATTGCTGATGCTAACAATTCTAATACAATATTGAATAGTAGTGGTGATAATGGGCACCCTTGTTTCACCCCTGATCTTATTGGGAATGCCTCTAGTCTCTCCCCATTGAATATAATGCTTGTTGATGGTTTCAGATAGATACTGCTAAATATTTTAAGGAACAGTCCATTTATTCCTACACTCTCTAGTGTTTTTAATAGGAATGGATGCTGTATTTTGTCAAAAGCTTTTTCAGCATCTATTGATATGATCATATGATTTCTGATAGGTTTGTTGTTGATATAATTGAGTATACAAACAGTTTTCCTAATATTGAATCAACCCTGCATTCCTGGAATAAATCCTACTTGATCATAATGTATTATCCTAGTGATGACTTGTTGTAGTCGTTTTGCTAAGATTTATTTAGGATTTTTGCATCTATATTCATCAGGGAAATAGGTCTATAATTTTCTTTCTCTATTTTAAGTCTTCCTGGTTTAGGTAACAGTACCATATTGATTTCATAGAAAGAGTTAGGCAGAGTTCCATCTTTCCCTATTTTTCCAAAGAGTTTATATAGGATTGGAAGCAGTTGTTCCTTAAATGTTTGGTAGAATTCACTTGTGAATCCATCAGCCCCTGGATGTTTTTTTAAGGGAGTTCAATAATGGCTGCTCCATTCTTCCCCTCTATTACCATAGGTTTTTTGTACCTCTTAGTGTAATGAGATTTGTCCCATTCAGTCCCCTCCCTCCTCTTGTCTCTTTCCTGTCCCCCTTTTTAGGGAGGTAGTGGTTTTTAAGATCATTCTAAGTCATAGAAAATTCTGAGTGTCTGTCCCTTCTAGTTCAGTATATTCTGTTAAATAGAGCCAAAATTCCTGAGAGTTGTTAGAGTTCTTTTTCTGAGATAGGGTTGTTTAGGTATTTAATCTCTTCTTCATTTAACCTGGGAAACTTATATTTTTTAAAATATTCATCCATTTCACCTAGATTGTCAAATTATTGGCATAGAGTTGGACAAAATAATTTTGAATTATTACTTTAATTTCCTCCTCATTGGTGGTGAGTTCACCTTTTTCAATTATAATACTAGCTATTTGGTTTTCTTCTTTCTTTTTTTTTAATCAAATTGACCAGAGGTTTATCAATTTTATTGGTTTTTTCATAATACCAACTTTTGGTTTCATTTATCAATTCAATAGTTTTTTTGCTTTCGATTTTATTAATTTCTCCTTTAATTTTTAGAATTTCTAATTTGGTATTTGATTGGGGATTTTTGATTTGTTCTTTAATTTTTTTAGTTGCATGTTTACTTCATTGATTTCCTCTTTCTCCAATTTATTCATATAAGCATTTAGAGCTATAATATATCCCCTGAGAGTCACTTTGAATGAATCCCATAGGTTTTGGTATGTTGTTTCATTATTATCATCATCTAGGATAAAATGGTTAATTCTTTCTATAATTTGTTTTTTCGTCCACTCATTTTTTAAAATGAAGTTATTCAGTTTCCAATTTGTTCTGGGTCTATATCTCCTTGGCCCAGTATTGCATATGACTTTTATTGCATTGTGATCTGAGAAAGCTGTATTCACTATTTCTGCCTTTCTGCAGTTGATCATTCGGCTTTTATGTCCTAGTACATGGTCAATTTTTGTATAATTTCCATGTACTGCAGAGAAAAAGGTATATTCCTTTCTATTCCCATTCAGTTTCCTCCATAAATCTACCATAGCTAATTTTTCTAACAATCTATTTACCTCCCTAATTTCTTTCTTGTTTATTTTATGATTCGATTTACCTAGATCTGATAGCGGGAGGTTGAGATCTCCCACTAGTAGAGTTTTGCTGTCTATGTCTTCCTGTAGTTCTTTCAGCTTCTCCTCTAAGAATTTGGGTGCTGTCCCACTGGGTGCATATATATTCAATATTGAAATGACTTTATTGTCTATGGTACCTTTTAGGAGGATAAAGTTTCCTTCCTTATCTCTTTTAATGCTATCTAATTTTGCTGCTGCTTTGTCTGAAATAAGGATTGCTACCCCTGATTTTTTTACTTCAGCTGAAGCAAAATATATTTTGCTCCAACCTTTTACCTTTACTCTAGATGTATCTCTCTGCTTCAAATGAGTTTCTTGTAAGCAGCATATTGTAGGATTCTGGTTTTTAATCCACTCTGCTATTTGCTTACATTTTAAGGGAGAGTTCATCCCATTCACATTCAAGGTTATGATTACTAATTCTTTATTGCCCTCTGTGCTATCTTCCCTCTGTTTGTATTTTCCCCCTTTCCCCACCTTTTATCCATATTCCCCAGTATTTTGTTTCTGAATACCACCCCCTTCAGTGTGTTTGCCTTCCTATATCACACCCTCCCCTTTCCTTCCCTTTTTCCTTTTTCCCTTCCCTTCTTTTTATTATTTCCCCTTATTTCCCCCCACTCCCCTTACCTTTCTCCATCCCCCCTTTTCCCCTTTTAATACTTAAAAGGTTAGATGCTTTATAAGTTAACTGAGTATGTGTAGGTTGACTTTAAGCCAAGTCTGATGAGAAGAAGATTCAAGTGTTTCTCCTCTGCTCCATTCTTCCCCTCTATTACCATAGGTTTTTTGTACCTCTTAGTGTAATGAGATTTGTCCCATTCAGTCCCCTCCCTCCTCTTGTCTCTTTCCTGTCCCCCTTTTTAGGGAGGTAGTGTTTTTTTTAAGATCATTCTAAGTCATAGAAAATTCTGAGTGTCTGTCCCTTCTAGTTCAGTATATTCTGTTAAATAGAGCCAAAATTCCTGAGAGTTGTTAGAGTCTTTCTCCCAAGTGGGGTTAAAACCAGTTATATCCCATTAGATAGCAGTCTCATGGATAGGTCATGAATGTCCATCATTTCTGGCTAGGTATATTCTGTCTGTTAGAGTTACATTTCTCAAGATTTATGAGAATCTTTTTCCCCCATGCTAGAATATAGCCAGTTTCAGCTTACTGGGTTGCATTTTTTTTTCCTTTTACCACCAGGGGAAACTTCTTAACAATTAACTCTAGTCAAAAGTAGAATGAATTGCCTCAGGAATAAACCCATTACCTCTCATCTCAGGTCTTCAGTCAAAGAGTATATGTTGTACATGTTGTACAGAGAATTATAAGGCAGATAAGGTTTGAATTAGAGAGTCTCTACATTCTCTTCCAACTCTGAGTACTGTGATTCTGTGAAAATGGCAAAGTTGGTCAATATTATCTTCAGTACTCATGGACTTCTGTCCTATTTTTCTCTTTCTGTAAGAATTCCTCCTCTTCCTCCTCCTCCTCTCTGACATCTATATCTAAAGTAGAAATCCATAGAGGAACTGAAGATCCATTCAACTTCTCAGAAATTGGTTTATCTGAAATACAGTCTCTAAAATCTTTTAGAGTTGTATCTATCCATTGGCAAAACCTAGACTCTTCACCTATAATTTTAGGCTGGCATTTGGGTCTTAGCTCTCTATCAGTCACTAGAGGCATTATCATTGCCTTGAATGCTGGTACCTGATGTCTACTTCCTATCACTCTCAAGTAGAAATGGCTCATATTCTCCACTTTTCAAGCCTGTGTTTCATTTTGGTCTATCTGTTAAATCACTGCTTCCCATCTGATGGATGAGTTCTTGACTCTTTTTGCAAGCAAGGATAAACTTGAACCTAAGAAGTGACCCACATTACTTTCCTCCTCATTGTCTTTGCTCTAGGATATTCTCTATTGGTTCAAGAATAGTCTCAGGTGCCCTTCAATGGTATAGATTTACAGATATCTTTAGGTTTATTTTTTATATTTTTAGGCTCTGCAGAATGAGATTCACATTTTCAGACAGTTCCAAAGGAAAAATTTGTTTTACTTGACTATGCATATTTATATAAAGATAAGGACTTTTTCCTTTTTCTTGTTTTCAAAAAAATAGGGGTAAGAGGATAGACCAGGGTGGGGGCAGCTAGATGGTGCAGAGCACCTGTCCTGGAGTCAGGAGGACCTGAGTTCAAATCCGAACCTAGACATTTAATAATTACCTAGCTGTGTGGCCTTGGGCAAGCCATTTAAACCCATTTGCCTTGCAAAAAACCCCTAAAAAAAGAGTAAAAAAGTGGATAGAACAGGGAATAAAGATAGCCCACCCAAAAAAAAAAGAAGGAAAGGAGGGTCATTGAAGCATTTTCTCATCCACATAATCAATCAATCCATCAATCAATCAATATTCAGTTTAAGTGCCAGAAGGAAGACTAGAAAGGATGTCAAATGAGAAGGACAGCTTTGAAAATTCCGTGTTAAATTTATTAGATTTTTAAAAGAAAAACTATACATAATGTAGCTCTATAGTTTCAGAATTAATCCTCTTTTCTATTATATTACATATTGTTTGGTGTTTGTTAGATTTAGAACTTATTATCTTCTAGGATCTTCACTGTTGCATTGGTGTTAGTATTCTGAACACAAAAGCAGTTGGTTATCCCTTTATAGTTTAGATCTTCAAGATTTATTGTGACTGAAAATTTTATAACTCTTACACTAACATGGTAATAAGCCTCTCCTATTTAGTTTGGTTCTCAGCCAATAGTTAAACAATCCATTCCTTTGTCCAGAGTCAATATCTTTCCTTGCTAGAACCTGCTAAAATTTGGTCTCCACTAAAATAGTCTTCAAGAGTGCAAGGTCATCTTAATGTTATCTTCATTGCCACAATGTGGCATTGTAATCAATAAAGGATTTTTACAGATTTACAGTAGACTTTTTAAGTAATAAAATCAGTCCCCAGATCTTTTTCTATCTAGCTATGCTTCCCCTTATTTTGTACTTGGGAAGTTGATTTTTTAAAATCTAAATGTAAGACTTTATCATTTCCTTTATTTTATCTTATTAGACTTGACTCAATGTTCTTGCCTGATCTCTCTGGATTTCTCTTAAGATCTTGATTTTTGTCATTCGGTGTGTTACAAAAAAAGTCAAAATAATGGACACAGTTCCTAAGAATGGTACAGACGACATTCCATCACATACTCTCCTTTCTTCCCTATGCCTTAGAGTGAAAGGGGAAATTTTTGGTCAAGGAAAAGATAGATCTTGTCTCTGCCTTTCATATTATAACAGGAAGTCATTTACCTTAAGCAAATCAATCTACATGTACCTCTTAGTAATCTCAATTTCCTCATCTGTATAAGGGAATAAAACCTACCCTCCCAACCACATAGTGCTATTGTAAGAATAAAATGAAATGATATAGATGAAAGTGCTCTGCAAAACCATAATGCCACACATAATGAGTTGTTACTACTAAGGTTCTTAATTTGTTACAGATAAGGATCACTCTGCCAGCACACATCCAAGTGGTTGGAATCAAACCACCAATTCAGACATAAAAAAAGAAAATCAGTCTAATAAGTCACATTCATATTATGAAGAATTATTTTCATTATTTTCTTCTTTCTTTTCTCTATTTCTCTTCCCCCAAGTCTATTAGCATTCCTTTCTGCTCCATATTTCCAACCCTGGCTTCCAAATACCATTTGTATCCCTCCTAGTCCCAAAAGGAAGCAGCTAGGAAGAACAAGTCTTATTATTTTTGTAAGGGATGAAGTGCAATTATTGATATGCCCATTTTATAGATAGAAAAATGGAGGTGAAATAACTAATTTCTATCTAGGGCTCTATATGCTAGACTAGACATCTTCTTTGTTTCATTCTTTCTTTTATCTTCATTCAAGTTGCTCTCTTGACTTAACATGCCTCCCTCCACTCCAGATTATCAATCAGTTTATCCAAATTCTGCTCATCTTTCAAGGTCTAACTCAAGTTACATTTCTTCATGAAGTCTTCACTGACTTTGCTAAGGTCACACAGATAGCACATAACAAGTTAAGATTCCAATTTCAGAGTTCTTTCTACCATTGTGAAGGCCCTAAAGTCACATGCTTGGAGCTGGAGGGGAAGGGACCTTGGAGGTCATCTTCACCACCCTGCCCCTTTATCCTTTGTTTCCTTAACAGTGACCTTAGTACATAATTGGGATTAAGTGCTTAATTTTTTTTTACAGGGGTGGTGGCTAAAATGTCTTCCCAATGCACTCATGTTGTTTGCAGAGCTAAATTATCTTTGAAAACTTCCTTCTCTTGGTCAAGTCTGTTCACTTTTGTTATTTTCATTCTGTAGAGTCAGCAGGGGCACTTGGCTTTGAACTATTTCCTTGTCCATCTCTTTAGTCCACCTTGTGCAGGATATGCTGTAACAAATTGGCAGAGGGTACTAGAACCTAATAGCCCCCACTCACTTATCCACCAAGGTTACCCATTCACAAGACTTCCAAACTACAGATTGAAGTGGGCCTCTGGGAGCCTCCAAACTAAACCAAATCCCTGGGAAAGAATTCCTAGGATGTTGTGAAATCTTCAAGTCCTCAAGTATTCACTAATTCAGAGGAAAATTTCTCTATTTTCCTTATTTATTAACTCAGTGCACAATTATATAAAGGGATGTACTAGCATTCCAGTCATTTCATCACTAAGAGGAACTAATAAAAATGCCAACATATCCATAAACTTCTACAAAGATGAGTGAGCAAATCTCTGATCTTCTTCCAAGGATGACCTGGTTTTAAAAAGCTCTGCCTTGGGAGAACAGTTTGCTAAATTTACAGCAGAGCAAAACGAATAAGAAAATTTTCCAAGTTGCTGAGCTCCCACCTGATGCCTTCTTAGAAATGAAAAGGGGAGAAGCTCAAGGTACTAGATCTCAAAGGGGGCTTAAAGAGTTCTACATAGCTGCCACACTGGGATGTCTCTGACCCACTCAGGTGGCAAATGAGATATGACCTACATCCATAAACACTAATATCAATATTTTATTGATTTGTATAAACAGGTCCAGTCATTTTAAGGAAAAAAGAGTCAACTTAGTTTCTTTTTAAAAAATTAACATTTTTTGAGAGGCAGCTAAAGTGGTGCCGTGGATAGAGCATCAGCCCTGGAGTCAGGAGGACCTGAGTTCAAATTTGACCTCAGACACTTAAATAATTACCTAGCTGTGTAACCCCATTGCCTTGCAAAAAAATTAACATTTCCTGAAAACATTGACACCTTCTGGCCCAGAGATTCTACTACTAGTCAGAGTACTTTTTTCCCCTAAGGATTTTAAGATAGACTAAAATGGGAAGGTGGGCATGTGTCTATGTATCAAAACAACAATGGCTACCACTACTAGGTCTATCTCCAAAAAAGATCATTTTAAAAATAGATAAAAAACCTACATGTACAAAAATTTTTATAGCTGCTCTTTTTGTAGTGGCAAAACATTGAAATTGAGGGGATGCCCATCAATTGGAGAATGGTTGAACAAATTATATGTATAATAGTATATGAATGCGATGGAACACTGTTGTTCTATAAGAAATCATGAGGGACATAACTTGGAAGACTTCCATGGACTGATATTAAATGAAGTGATCAGAACAAAAAGATCATTACACACACTAACAGAAACAATGGATGATGATCCACTATGATGGACTTATTCATTTTAACAGTACAATAAAGACAATTCTAAAAGACTTGTGATGGAAAAATACCATCCATATCCAGAGAAGGAACTGTGGAGTTTAAATGCAGACTAAAATTTACTATCTTCCATTTTTAAAAGCTTATCATATATTATGTTTTTCTCTCTGTTTTTCCCAATTTTGATTTGAGTCTTCTTTGACAACATAATTAATATGGATCTGTGTTTAGCATGGTTATATATGTAGAGTCCATATTAGATTGCTTTCTCTCAGAAGGAGAGGGGAGGGAAGGGAGGAAGGAAGAAAAATGTAAAGCTCAAAACCTTGCAAAAAAAGATTGTTGAAGACTAGCTTTGCATGTAGTTGGAAAAATAAATAAATAAAATATTTTTAAAACAACAGCAGCATTGACTTTCCAAGTGACAATCATCAATTATAAACATTTACTGTATATTTTCCTAAGCATATTCCCATGAGTATTCAAGAAAATATTTAGCTACCAAGTCTATATAAAAACATGTACCCATTACACACTTCTAAATTTAACCTTCTTTATTAAAATATTCTTCTTCACTTTCTTAAGTTTAGACCATCCATAAACCAAAACCTGTTTTGTAACTTTTGATGATTTCTGAGGTGCAAATGCTCTCTCTGAAAATTTAACAATAGACTCTAACCAACCAGTGGAAACTATCACAGTTCAAAAAGAAACACTTTATATGCAGCAAAATATTTATAATGGCAGTTTATAGCAAAAATGAATTGAAAACAAAGTATATGCTTATCAATTAAAGAATAACTAAACAAATTGTGGTATATGAATATTGCTATGTCATAAGAAACAAAAAGTATTAAGAGTTCATGAAAGCATGGGAAGAATTATATAAACATATAAAGGAGACAGGTAGCTCAGTGGATAGAGTACTGGACCTGGAATAAGGAAGACCTGAGTTCAAATAAGCCTCAGATACTTTCTAGTTGTGTGACCCTGGGCAAGTCATTTAATCTCTGTATGTCTTAATCTACTAGAGAAGAAAAATGGCAAACCACTCCAATATCTTTACCAAGAAAACCCCACAGACATGGTTCACTTGGTAGTGAAGAGTCTGACACAACTTGATGACTTAACAGCAACACCACACAAAGGAAAGTCAGCAGAACTAAGAAAACAATGCACACAATGATTACAACATAAGTGGATGAAGCAACAACAAATTCATCAAAAATGGATGACTGATCAAAAAGATTAAGCTTGGCCCCAAATAAGAGATAACAAGAGGCAATTCACATTACTTTTTTGTTGGGGTAGGGAACTCTAAGTATGAAATACTGTATATGACTTTTTTATTTGTTGGTTAGTTTTGTTTAATTGTTTTTTTAAATTTTTATTATTCTTTTTTTAATGAGGCAATTGCAGTTAAGTGACTTGCCCAAGGTCACACAGTAAGAGTCAAGTGTCTGAGGCCATATTTGAATTAAGGGTCTTCCTGCCTCCAAGGCTGATGCCTATCCACTGTACCACCTAGATGCCTTAATTTTTATTATTCTTTGCAATAAAGGATGATTTTTCAGGGGAAGAAAGTGAATATTGTGGAATGTTAATGCGAAAGATAATAATATGTGTATTTTATTTAAAATATTAATATTTTCATGAAAATTTAAAGATGATATGGGCAACATTCCCTCTGGGACCTAAAGTAAAATATTCAGCATTGAAGTCATGAGACTGTATTTTAAAAGACTTCTCTAATGTCAACACATTTTTAAAAGCATAGAATTTACAACTGGGAGTGATCTTCCTAAGGCTCAGTGAGATTGTATGATTTACTCCACACTGCTAGTAAGTGTCAGAGCTCAATATAACTTTTAAAAAAGTCAATAATGAATTAATAGGACTGCAGCATCCTGCCCAAGTCATATTTGAGTATTCAGTTCAAGCTCCTTTTTTGAAGGAAGGAGGAAGATAAACTAGATAATGTTCAGAAAGGGTCAATTAGAAATATTCATATTTAAGCAAAGTTTAAGGTTGGAAGGGAAAGAGAAAAGAGACACTAAAATGTAAATGAGAAGTCTCTTCAAATAAAAAGACCAAAAAAGACAATAAACCTAGCCCAGGACCATGCTGGATACTCTAATCTTTTCCCCCTCCATCTTCTGCATATCATCCCCAATAGGAATATGGGAAATATAATAGGTCAAAGGATAGAGTTCTTCACTTGCTCTGACCCTAAAAGAACTGTCAAATAGAAAGGCTGGACCTTTCCTATATCTATGCTAGGCGATGACAAAGCTCAGAACCAAAGACCTGAGGGAGTCAACACTGAGAGGCCTCTTTATAAATTTATAAATTAGGAGTCTCTGCTCTTTATTAATGAGCATCAAGGCACTTCAGATGAAAACAGTATATAAATGCCCAGATTATAAACTACATATTAGCTATATGACCCTAGCCAAATCACTTAAACCTGTTTGCCTCAATTTTCTTTTCTGTAAAATGAGTTGAAAAAGGAAGACAAACCACTCCAGCATCTTTGCCAAAAAACAAAGAAACCAGATGTGGTTACAGAGAGATGGATGCAACTGAAATGACTGAAAAACAAAAAATACTCAGATAAACTAGAGTCTAGACAGTGTAGGTGCACTATAAGAGTCTAGCAAGTTGACCTACCCCACAGAAACAGCAGGCCCAGTGAAGACCAAGCCCCATGGCTGAACCGAGGCTATTGGCAGCTATGCCTAGCTTGAGCAATTTGTTGGGCCAAATCTAGTAGTAGCCAAACCCAGTGAAGATTCAAACCAGGCCTGAGCAATGTGTGTGGCTAAGCCCCATCTGATCATTTGTCAGCAAAAATATAATTCAACAAACATTTATTAAGCACCTACTTAATAGGAGTCTAAGCTCTGGGGATACAAACAGAGGGAAAAGGGAAAAGACCTCAAGAAGTTTAGGCTCTAACAGAATAAATAGGAAATAATTAACAGAGGGAAGGCACTAGAACTTAGTCTCTGATCATTCTCCTTCTGGAGAGCAAAGAACACATTATCTTTAATTTCTGTATCCCCAGGCCTTGCACAATATTGTATTCTCGATGCAACTCTAGTGATTAATCTTTGTTTAAATAAATGGAAGAGAACTGAAGAGAATTGATAGCTATATGGCATGATTTGAGAGGTCACAGGAAGGCCATTCCCTGTCAAGCTAGTTTTCTTTCAAAATATAATTGCTTCTGGGAGGAATGAAAACGTGACTCTAACACCTTAGTGTGAATCAGTTTAAGGAATAACCCCAGGAAGAGGTTGTTGAAAAGGCAGGCCAGGAGAATGAATATGATAGAACTGAGCCCAGATTTCACAACTGTATAGCTAGTGATCCAAACCGGACACTCCTAGAATGCATCATCTCAGGGTCCTCCTGTCGTCTGATTTATATCTGGTCACTCACTGGACCCAGATGACTCTGGAAGAGAAAGTGCAGCTGGTGACCTAACAAAGCACCCCCTCATTCAAATCCAGTTCACTTGTTTGTCATAACAGCAACACTTTATAAAACAATTTGGGGCAAGTAGGTGGTACAAGTGATAGAGCACCAAGCAGAGAGTCAGAAAGACCTGATTTCATATATGACTACAGACTAGCTGTGTGACCTTGGTTGCTTCAGTTTCCTTACCTTCCTTACAGCTAGAGAAGGAAATGGCAAACCACTCCAGTATCTTTGCCAAGAAAACTCCAAATGGATGAGTAGAACCAGAAAAACACTGAATACCCTTAACAGCAACATGGGGGTGATGAGCAACCTTGAAGGACTCACTCATTCCATCAGTGCAGCAATCGGGAACAATTTTAAGCTGTCTGCAAAGGAGAGTGCCATCTGCATCCAGATAAGGAGCTGTGGAGTTTGAACAAAGTGCAAGGACCATTCCCTTTAATTTAGGGAAAAAAACATATCTTATTATCTGATCTTGTTACCTCTTAGACTTCTTGTCTCTTCTTTAAGGATATGATTTCTCTCATCACACCCAATTTGGATCAAGGTACAACATGGAAACAAAGTAAAGACTGACAGAGTGCTTTCTGTGCGGGGTGGGGGGGGGGAGGGAAGTAAGATGGGGGGAAAATTGTAAAACTCAAATAATATCTTTAATAAAAAATAAATTAAAAAAAAAGAAAACTCCAAATGGGATCACAAAGAGACAGGGGGGCAACTGCACTGACTGAAATAATTTACCCCCTTTTGACGGGAATGGGAAGGGAAAAAACATACCACAGTACTTTATCCTTACTAAAGGGGCAGAATGTCAGAGAACCTGTGCAGCAACTAACAGATATAAAGTTGGAGGGTAAATGTTCCATAAATTTGTGACAGTTCATATGCTTATTTAATTAATGAATATCATTATTACCATAATTGTTATTCACAATTCATAATCAACAGAATAGCTAGGCTTGGACCTCTAGCACAGTATTTTTATCTCCTGGTGCTCCCTCACCCCCAACATGTATACATCTACCCTTTTTTTTTCATATAATTATTACAAGGACTAAACTACTGGTTATTGGCCTTTATATGTATGTGTTTTTACCCAGAGTAATCCAAAACTTCTATCTGACAAAAACTTTGATAACTTGTTACTAGGGCTCCACAAAGTACAAAAAGAAGAGTATTGTTGGGAATAGCCTGAAAATGAACCCCTAATTGACAATGATAATTGCTTAAAACATTCATAAACATTTTCACTGACTCCAGTTCTCCTTTGAAGATAGGAAATCAAACCCCTTCAGGATTATGCAAAACTGAGACAGAATCCATCCAACTGAGTGGTTAGGAGACTAGAATATTCTCACCAATGGAAACAAATTCCAGATTCCTGGCCCACAAGACTCCTCCAGAAACTGGTTTAGGCTAAATCCATTGGACTTGATGTTCCATACCCAGGGAGGGTCTCCTATATCTATTGACATTTAGGGTGATCCATTCTATAGGGAGATCTGTCTTAGGAAGATTATTAGGTCCTCCCGAGGGTGGGGAGGAGAAGGGAGGCAGAGAAGGTAACTAAAACGAGTTTACTCTGATTTAACTGTCAGCTAGCTACCTCTCACAACCATAAGAACTCCTGTCTCCTCCCTAGGTGGGTGGTTCTGCCCATATGATAGCTACAGTTCATTTTCTGGAAGTTTCTGTAATACTGGATTTCCCACAGCAAGCCAGCTCAACCAGTTTGAAAATCTTGGTGCCCATAAATCTCTCATTATGGAACATGAGAGATATAGATCATTTTTTTTTAATTTTCTTTATGAAAAATTATTTTGAAATAATACAAAAATAATCCATATAAGAAAGCAGCAGGTTATACAAGTGACCCCATTTTCAATAAACCACTACACAGAAATCTCAATTCATAGACTCATTGAATGTGACAGTTAGAAGGAGCTTAGAGAACATTTAATATAAAAATTCTTAACCATTTTTTGATCATGCATCCCTTTGGCAATCCAGTAAAGTGTATAGATGCTTTTCAGAATATTTTCTAAAAGCATAAAGTAAAATATACAAAACAAAAATATTAAAATATTACAAAGGAAAAGATAATTATATTTAAATTGTTATTAAAAAATTTTTTAAAGACAAGTTCCCAGGCTCCAGGTTAAGAATCCCAAGTCTAAGTTAATGAACTTATTTTCTAAAAGAGGTCATTAACTCAGATGAAGAGATGAAGCACTCCCCCATCAAGATTACAGCTAGTAATCTTGGTAGATTACTGAGACCAGACTCTATTTATAGGCCTATTATCAGTTCTTATTCATTAGAAAAGATAGGAGGGAAGGGAAAAAGAAGAAAGAGAAGGAAAGGGGAGAAAGTGGAAAAGGAATAGAGAAGGGTAGAGGACCTTAGAGCCAAGAAGGCCTCAGTTCAGTTCCTGCCATGGTACTAGTGGTATGACTGCAATGAGCCATTTAATGATTATGACCCTCAGTTTCTTATCTGTCAAATGGAGATAATAACAGATCTCACAGAGAAGTGCTACATAAAAATCAACAGGCATTTATTCTTTGAACATCAGCTATGATAGTCTTTGAACTTCAGTCTTTATCTCTCTGTCAGTGAATATAGTATCTCTGAATATCACATATGTTTTGTTCAATTTACATAGCCTTTCCTTATACAAGCCATGGGTTCTTTTCCCTAGACAAAGCAAAGGTGCCAAAGATAAAAGAATGTATTATTTTTATTTCCAATATTAAAAGTGTTACAAATATTAAAATTACCTTTCTTTTGCTTCCTCTTTTTTCCCTCAAAAATCCTATTTGGAATTTGCTTAAGTCAGCACTCTTAATCCAAGAGTAATATGTCCAGGACTGGAAGTCTCTTTCCTCCTCTGTCCCACCCTTTCTTTCTTCATCTCCCAGACAAGACAAAGGTTTTAATACCCACGTGGCAGACATTTCACTTCCTCCTTAGCCTATGTCTAGAGGAATTTAAAGGCTAACACCCAAAGATGGAAAATATCTCTAGTGAATTAAGTGACACTCTTTGACTTTGAAGTACAAACATGAATCAGTCTTTTATTTCCTTGGCTTACCAGTTAAACTACATCTCCTCCCTTGGCACAAATATAGTTTTCCTTCATTGTCTATACTTTTTTTAATATCTCAAAGATACTGATGGCCAAATCTAAGTTCTGTATTGATAGCTATCATAAGGGATACTACAATATTGTAAAAAAAGTAAAAATCTCTAAAACCAACCTTTTTAAAAAGAGTATATCACTTCTTCCAATATGAAGAAACAACTATTTCCTTTAAAACGTTCAAGTTCTATGAATTGTTTCAACCATTCTGAAAGTAATTTGGAAATATTCTGAGGCAGTTCTAAAATACCCAGTCTTTGACCCAGAGATCTTACACCCTGTTGAAGTTAAAGAAAGAAAGAAAAGCCTAGTACACCTCAACTTATTTGTAGTAGCACCTTTTAATAGTAATAATGGGTTGAAAATCAATTAGGAATTACCTAAATGATCGGCTGATTCAAAAGAAAGTAAGTAGATCCAGGAAAACGATGGACACAATAACTATAATCAAGGAAATGGAAACAGCAATATCAAAACAATTACAACTGAACATCATGGAATTTTGACCACCAAGCTAGATTCCAAAGAGATAATATGAAAAAAATCTCCCTCCCTTTTTTGCAAAAGTATGGGATTATAGGAACAAAATTCTACCATGTCAGACTTATCCAATACATTGGCTAGTTCTGCTAAATTGCTTCTTTACCCTCTTTTTTTTCTTTCTCATAAATAATGTATTTCTTAAAGAGGGATATTTTGGGAAACTCAAGTGATGTAAGGACAATTATGAAAAAAATTTAATTATACCAGTTGTATTCATAGAATTGCTATTACTTACTTATCTCCAGGTCATCCTTTCCCCCTTTTCAAGTAGTTCTGTTTTAAATTCTTCCTTCCCATCCTATCTCCTGTGCTGAATAGGGCACCAAACTGGAATTCAAAGCCTATGTGACCCTGGACACAATCTGTAAAATAAAGGGGCTGAATTAAATGGTCTTTTAGACCCCTTTTAACTCTAAAACTATGATCTCATGATTCTTCACTGATGCAGAGAAATCATTTTATTCCTATAAGATTAACTATACCAGACCTTATTAATAATGTCTTCTTGGCACTCCCCTACACACCAACTCACTATCATTCAACCCTGCACAGGACCTTGACTTCTACTTGACTGATAAAATCAAGTCCATCCTCTTTAAGCTTCCTCTTCTCCTCAATTTCACACTTCAAACCCACCCCACCCCTCCCATCTACACCTTCTGCCATTCTCTACCTTTGTTCCAGTCTTCAAAGATTTGGTAATCATTATAATTACCTAAGTCAGTGTCTTGATTCTATTCCCTCTCATTATTTTTCAGGAAGTTTCCAGGAAAAATCATCTACCTCATTGCTTCCATTTTCTCACCTCCTACTCCCTTCTCACATTCTTAGAATCTGGCCTCTGACCCCATGACTTGACTGAAGTTGCTCTCCATAAGGTTACCAACAATTTCTTAGTGGCTAAATCTGATGACCTTTTCTCAGTCTTCATTCTTATGACACTTCTCCAATAATTTCTGCCAATTAACAACTCCTTTCTTGGGTTCCAAGACCTAACACTCTCATTTTTCTCCCCAATCTGTCAGCTTGCTCTTCTACAACTTCTACTGCTAAATCATCACCTATATCCTGACACCTTTTCTTCTTCTTTTTCTGTACTATTACCTTTGGTGATCTCAATTGCTCCCTAGATTCAACCATCATGCAAATGAATCCCAAGTCTAAATACCTCTCCTGATTGCTAATTTCACATCATAACTATATACTGGATATCTGCATTAGCAGATGCTCCATCAACATCTCAAAGTTCATGTCCAAAACAGAACTCTTTATCTTTTCCCTATTTATTCAAACATCAAAGTTTGAAAGACATAACTTCTAGGTAACTGATCATTTTATTAATTATGGATAACAAATAATTAATAAAAGGAATGGTCTTGTAAACCAAAAGACCTCTTCTAGAGGCCTCTTGATGCTTTTATACCCTTGGAAGAGTGGATATTCCCAAAGGGTGGCAATCAACTCTGATTGATTAATAATCAATGAGAGAACGAATATTATAATGAGAGGTATGCCTTTTCTAATGAGGAGTTAGGGAAATGTGATTTTGATGTCACTTATGTACAGAGACTGATCTCAAACCAGACTATTCTATCCTGGGAAATTTAAGCATAAGAATCTATTCCCCCCCCCCACTCTCTATCCCCAATCTTGTCTGAGTAGAACACAATGGTTCTGATTAGATTCCCTTTGTAAGGTTTTTCTACTTGTGTGAGGTAATAATTTCAACTAGATAAAATGATCTTTTGGGGAAAGGTCAGTAATGTCCTGCAAAAGCTGGCTAAATAACCTATAAAGACTTATGTCTGAATGAAGAAATAGAAAAAAATCTTAATCCCAATTAACAATTGGTCATTAATATGAGAGAATCATTTCTCTCAGCCCCCAAATCTGCACTTTCTCCAAACTTCCCTATTTCTGTTGCAAACATCAGTTATCTTTCTTATTTGTGCCTAATAGAAAATAAGCTCCTTGAGGGCAGGGTCCATTTCATTTTTTGTCTTTTTATCCCCAGAACCTAGGAATTTAATAAATGCTTGTTGAATTGAATCCTTGAAGCTAAAGCTTTATTGTTCTTACTGCTATAGAAACCATCCATTTCTCTCCCTTAACATAGCTTGTTCAAATTCCCATCACCATTCACCTAGATTATTTTAATAAACTGTTTAACTGGTCTCCTTGCTTTCAGGTTCTCCACTCTCCATTCCATCCTCCACACAACAAGCAAAGATTCTTCCTAAGGAACACGTTTAATTATGCCCATCCCCTGCTCCAAAAATCTTTAGTAGTTGCCTCATGCCTCTGAGACAAAACAAAAACTCCTCCTTTTGAAATTTAAGGCTTTCCATAATTTCCAAAATTATTTTTCTCTAATTTCCTTAATGAACCCTTTACTCCAGTCAAGTTAACTTTTTGAGAGTTGGAGAATTACAAGCTTTAATTTTTACCCAGTGTTTATGCATTTATAATTACTTCTGCCTCTAAAAATTCAAGATTCATCTCAAGGGCTACTTCCTATGTTCTTGATCCCCTTAATAGTTACTGTTCTCCTTTCCTCAATTTACTTCACATTTGAGGACCAATTCTACATTCACTCCTCTCCTTGAGAACAGGGACTTCATTTTTTTCTTATTATGAGTAGAGTTCCACTCCCACCTCAACTACTATAAAAGATCAAAACATCATTTTATCAATCAGTGGATATAATGAAGTATTAAATGTGTAAATAAAGTGGTTGATACTCCATGAGTTTTTTAGAAGATAAGAGTCTTTCTAATAGCATCAGCAAAGTAACCATGCAATTACTGAGAGGATCTGTCACACTCATTGGGACTCTATTAAAAAAACAGCAATCAATTCAGCAATAAACTCAGTTCAGTGATGCATTTTCCTAGAGGTGGAAGAGTTTCAGATTAATGGATCTAGTTTAAGTTAAGACCTGAGGATGATAAAGGTGCAAGAGTGTCCTCTCTCCCATTTCTTCCCCCACTGACCATATCAGAGATTGGACCAGAAACTGTTTAGTACATATAGCTACATCAGAAAGACTGTGGCAGTAAGAGACATTGCAATTAGTCAGGATCAAAGTTCATCCATTTTTGGGTAGCTATCTCTAGTGGCAGGGTGAGGGGGAAGGAAGAAAAAAAAGAAATTTACATGATAAATTTATTACATATTTAAAAGAAATAGCAAGTTGTATATAATAGATTTGCAGTTTAATTTATAATCCTCTTTTTATTATATTTTGTTATAGAAATATTTATTTTATTCTATAACTTAAAAGCAGTTTTCTAAAAAAAAAATAGGCACTAAAAGAAAGGTAGTTGTAAGGAGTATGATCCATCATAGTTGAGGAAAGTGTCAATTATGGACTCTACAAAGTTTGACCCTAGAAGTTCAGTTGAGAGCTACACCTAAGGGAAACTTTATGAGGACTAAAAAGGGAGAAACTTCTTACAGCCAAGAGTCACATGTATTCTCCACACCTATAGCCTACATAATTTGTCACATGTATTCTCCACACATATGGCTTCATTATCTTTAAGTTTTGTGTTCACTGTCTCCATTGACTCTATGTATATTTGTTTATCAGTGGGCTCTCAGACATTTTGGAGGGAATCTTTTTATGCCTACTGCTCTCACTATATTACATTATACCTTTGCTAAAAGGTATATTATCTAGTTAATTGTTCATGGGAAGCACACTGTGGGGGGGGGGGAGAGAAGAGAGAGAGAGAGAGAGAGAGAGTTTATAATTTCTAGTATAGAGAACCAAGCACTAAAGATTCCTTCCTCAAACTCCAAGTATAGTAAGTAGTCAGGTGCCCTCTGGATATCCAATCTGTCAAAGTGAGAGCTGTGAAGTAACAATGGAAAAAGCATTGTATTAATCTAATACATAGTAGTCACTTAATAAATGTTCATAGAATCATGATTATAGACTCTTAAAGGTAGAAGGGACCTCAGATACCATCCAATCTACTCCATAACTGAACAAGAAAGTTTTGTCTGACGTACCTGATATACGGTCATCCAAACTCTTCTTTAAGACTTCCAATATTGGGAAATTCATCTTCCAACACAATCCTTTTCATTTTTGGACAACTCTATTAGCAAGTTTTTCCCTTATGTAAGCTGAAATATGCCTCTTTGCAGTTTCTACCCATTGTCCCTAAGTCTGGTCTCTGTAACCAAACAAGTCACTAATCAACATTATGCATTTACAAATGTCTGCTCTTAATCTTAAATTTTGCCAATCTAAATATCTCTAGTTCCTTCTGCTTTAGCTTTGCCCCCAGTCCCCCTCACTATATCAGTTAATCTCCCTTGAATACTCTTGAATTTTCCAAGGTCATTCAAATAATTTGGCATTCAAAGCTAAAAAAAGCTTCTCCAAGTGTGCTCTGATCAGGGTAAAGTCCAGTAGGACTATAAACTTCCTTGATCAAGACACTTTGATGCCATTATTATAACCAGCCCTTGCAACAAGTTATCAGGAAGACCTGAGTATAAGGTCTGCCCCCATTATACACTAACTAGGTGACTGTGAGTAAGTCACTTAACTTCTTAGTGTCTCAGCAGCTCCCTAAGATAAGTTGATCTATACCAAGGAGAAATCACAGTTATGAACCATTTTCCCCTCCCCCCCAAAAAAATTAGCCTTTTTGACTGCCATGCCTCACCATTAAATCACATTGACCTTAAACACACTAGGGGGAAAATCTAGCTCTTTTTCATCCTAATATATTGTCCAGCCACATGTTTTCAATCTTGTACTAGTATTGTTGATATGCTGAGCACAAGTGTTCCCCTAATAAATTACATTTTATTATATTTGACCTCTCTTTCTATCCTTTCAAGCTCTTTTTGGATTCTGGTATGTTTGCTATTCCTTCTAGATTTGTATCAATTAGTTTTCAAATGTTTTTAAAAAGAAAATAAGTCATAACCCCTTTAAGAAAGAATTTTTATCAGTAGAAAGCCAAATCACAAATCACATAGTTTGGTTAAAGAAGGAACCCTTTAAGGAAAAAGAAGAAGTTTTCAAAGAGAGAGAACTTAGTATTATCACCGATACGTTAGTTAGATGGGTAATGTGCAAATATATTTAGTATGACTGTATATAGGGATCATAATTCTTGCCTTCTCAGTGGGTAGAGAAAAGAGTGTAGAGTGAAAGAAAATATGGAACTGAAAATAAAAATACAATTTGAATTTAAAACAAAAAACTGGAGCAACAATCCCTATCCCCCTTCCCCCTAGGATGAACAACCATTCTGTTCAAAATACAAATGTGTATTAAAATTCAAATGAACACAAAGTACCATGCACTATGTTAGAGTGGGGGTGGGGAGGGTGATTTAAAGTTTATCTATGTCCCCTGCCCTCATAAAAAATGATCATTTTATTGAGGGATACGATATACATATACCATAATACATAGGGTCATGGGATCATAATTTTAGAACTGAATGATTCGTAAGAGTCTTCCTGTTCAATTATTTTGTTTTACAGGTAGACAATATCAAATAAGAAAGGCCTCCAGTATACTGTGTAAAACCTATGACAAAATGTTTCTGAGCACCTGAACACACAAATGGATTTCAATCTGCAAAGTTGAAGGAAATTCTCAAATTGATAAGCATCCATTTGAGAATTTTAATAAGTTCAGATAAACTTTGTGTGAAAGTTACCCCCTGGTAGGGAGAATTATTGAGGATTTGGGGGAGGAAGTGATATTTGAGGAAACCTTAATAATCAAAAGAGAAATTACATGCTGTGTAGAAAATATAAGGTCCACATGGCAGACAGTAAGTA
This sequence comes from Macrotis lagotis, assembly GCF_037893015.1. NCBI lineage: Eukaryota > Metazoa > Chordata > Mammalia > Peramelemorphia > Peramelidae > Macrotis > Macrotis lagotis. Next base: position 306,898,460 of record NC_133666.1, read on the forward strand.
ATTATAACTGAGTGACCGAGAAAGGTAAGGGAAGAGAGGAAAGAGGACAAGGTTTCTAAATGAAAGATTATGCAAATGGCAGTGCCTATTAATGCAGAGGAAATGATGTAGAGAATTGTGAACTAGCAGAAACAAAATCTTTCAAATGTATGGAGGTCCCTACTCTTGAGATTCCGCCTCCCTTGGACACTGTTGATTGTATCCTGTCTCCCCTTGACCTTGTTGTGTCTTATCCTCCATTTCCACCTTGACTTAAACTTTGGCCTGGACAATTGCAGACAGGAAATGATGTTAGAACTGGACCTCAAGTACTTTGAGACAGGAAGGACCAGCATGTAGATTGCCTCCCATCCAGAAGGATGGGTCTTCCTCTGGTTCTTGGTTCTTCATTAAACCACATGGAGCTCCATGGGCTTCACCATGTGGCCTAGTTAACCCAAGCTTCATGGCTGCCTGCCTTTCTCTCTCTCTCTCTCTCTCTCTCTCTCTCTCTCTCTCTCTCTCTCTCTCTCTCTCTCTCTCTCTCTCTCCAAATTTCAGTTGAGCCTGTCAGCTGACCTGTCAGATCCATGTGGCTTTTCCTCAACCTCTTCATAACTTTACCTACCATTTTCTGTGTTGTAACTTCTTTAAATAAATTTTTGTTTTATTTCCATCCTTGCTTTCCTGAGTCTGAATAATGATTCCTCATAGGCAGAACTGAACTCAAGTAGCCAGTGGCTACCCTGTGACAGAAATAGTGACATCAAAAGAAAGAATATGTTTTTGGTTAAAGATAGCAAACTTGGTTTAGATATACAAATAAGTCCTGATTAGTTTGAATAAAGAATCCCACTACTTGATGTCATAAGAAAATGTAAAATGTGGTCATTGATTCCAGTCCAGGAGAAATATGCAATGAAAAATATTAAAATAAATTTATATCTGTCTATTGATGTAATAAAATAGCAGAAGGGGGGAAAAAAGAATTTCAGGCACAAATTTATGACAAATAATGATAGAAAACAAAATTTTAAAATTAAACAATTACTAAATATCATACCTATATAGAATCATACATAAATAATGATTTCATATTAATGTCATTAAAATCTTTTAGCAATATAACCTTAACAATCTTCTCTTTCTTTAAATCTTCATATATACTCTGGTAATTACAGAGACCTTTATCCTCATCTCAGCAAATTTGCATGCTCACATTCTCACTCAGTGAACCTGGATATTTGGATGACCTGAGGCATTGGCTAAAATCAGTAATGCTTTTAATCCAGTATTGTAGTCCTTGCAATTTATTTCAACATGGCATGAACATGGTCATAGCAACTCTAAAATAGGAGATGTTGGAATACCTGAAATCATTTTATGGAATATGATAAAACATGAAGATTAAATTAAGAGACAAAGACAAGATTGCATCAGCCTTTGGAGGATTGCAAACAACTTAATTGAGGTGAATTACAATGATAGAAATGGAGTGTCTTTTTAACTGTATAATATTGCAACTAAAAATGCATTCCTCTTAGCAGAGCAGACATTTAGACAAAAATTTCAAGTTTATTTAAGACAATGGAAAAATATGGAAATGAAGTATACAGTAAAGAAACTTTTACTGCAAGTGTTGGCTTGTTTGATAGCTTAAAAGATAAAATTCATTTGCATAATGTTAAGTTTACTGGAGAGGTAGCTGGTTCAGAGGAGATGGCCAGAGAAGATGACTGTATGGCAGCTAAATGTCCTGATGTTTTGAAGAAAATAAGTATTTTTGATGGGGATAAAGTAGGTTTAATTGGGGAAAGGTTACTTTCTAGAACTTACATTTCTAAGGAGGAAAAAAATCAGTCAAGATTTAAAGGGTATAAATTGGGCAATCACCCAACATTTCCATTGGGAAAGAGTACAGAAGGGGATTTTAAATTAAAACCAATGCTTGTTTTTGTTCAATTGTGTCCAATTTTTTGTGACTTTTGTGCAGATCATAGCATGCCAAAACTATCCATGGAATTTTCTTGACAAAGATACTGAAGCCATTTCCTTCTTTAGTGAATTAAGGCAAACAGGGTTAAAGTAATTTGGTCAGGGTCACATAGCTGGTAGATGCCTACAGCATCTGAACTCCCTGACTCCAGGCTGGCATTCTATCCACTCAGTCATCTAGCTGCCTTGGAGATTTTATATATAGTTATCCCTTCCACAATACTTTAGAAGCATGCCACCCAGGATCTGGAAAATTCATGTAAAAAGTTTTAGCCCCCCCATGCTAGAGAAGTCTGAATTATTATAATATTCAAAAATGAAATATGCTGATATTACACAATTAATATCTTGGAAGCTTGAGAGAGGTCCTGGAAATTGAGTGAGACTTGCCAAAAAGGGATATCATATATGTATTTCATGATCTTCCCTATGATATCCCAGGACAAAAAAACAAACACAAATCAGTGAAAAAATGGGTTACTGATTCCCCAGTTTAAGGGTCTCCTTGGAAAGAGATTTTCTTTCAGTTTCTTTCAGTGTTTCTTTGAGTGTACAAAAACTTGGTCAAGTCCTTCCTTACATATTACCTAAGGCTTCCTGTAAATTCAAGCCTTTTGTCCTTTTGTTCTATCTTCAAAGGAAACAAACAGCAATATCTGGTTCATCCATTAGTGAAACCTTCAATGAATGTCATAATTCATATACTTAAAGACAATTTTGATTAAAATACCCTTCACAGCAACTCATAGTTGGGTGTAGAAACCATAATTCATTTTGGACTTTTAAAAGAGAATCAATGGGTTTTTCAGAGTCAAATAAGGTTTTATTATTTTCCTGTAGAACTTTATAAAAAAAAATTACCAAATATGTTAGTCTTAAAGCAAAACTAATTAACCCAAAACGTCTATCTCTTCTTTGTACAATATATACATCTGAGAAATAAATAGTGTTCTAGGCAGCATACAAAACATCATTATATACAAATAAGGCTTTAAACCAACTGCATAAATACATGACCTGTGGGGATCCTATCCCTGGAAATCAGCTTGAAAGTTCCATTACCCAAGGCCTACCAAGCAAGATGAACAGCTTGGAGTGTAAGCTTGACTTTGGTTGGAGAATAGACATAAAGCCTAACAATATAGAGACATACAAATTGGAAACCCATCAGGGATAAAGAGTTGACTGTAAGGGGTCTCTGAAAGCCTGTGTACTTTGGGCATTATGTAGGATAACCCACTGTTCTTTATAACTAGAACCCAAAGAAAACATTTCCAATCCCATTCAGTATATCTCCTGTCTCTCTCTGTCTTGTGTGTGTCTCTCTGCAAGTCTCTCTGTTTATCTATAACATTTGGAGTATTTCAGAAGGGAAAGACTTCACAATTCATCTCAAATCTTAACTTAAGGTATGGAGACAGAAGCCTTGGATGATAGGCCAGGATCACCAGGCTGTAATACTGGTACCACCATCAAATTATATGACACCAGCAACTTCTCTGAATCTTAGCTCCTTCATCTGTAAAATGAGGGAAAGAGTGGTTGCTCCTTCCAGCTCTTGTAAGAATCAAATAAAGTCATATGTGGTGCTGTTCTTTAAAAAGTATGAAAATGACAAAGAAATATATACTCAAAGATGTCTTATTACAGATGTATCATTTGGAAGTTTTTCTAGGAAATTCTGCACTAGTGAGGCACATTTGGAAATACAAAATCTTTGGAGTAGAAATCTCAAGTGCAAAATAAAATCAAGATTAAAATAAGCCCAATCTGTAGCTCCTAGATTCAAGTTTCCTTGACTGTGTTGACTTTTGCATATATAACTATGCTTATTAAATGGAGTTTCTTCCATACCCTTGAATGGTGAAAAATTTAACCTGCTATATTTTCTAGTATATAAAAAAATTAATAGAGTAGCCTTGATGGCAATTAGTATGTCAATACATTATTTGCTATAGGTGGTATAAAGCGACTACTCAAGGCCTCCAGAGTACATGTCTTATACATATTTCCATCTCTTACAGTCGCTGAATGCCAGTGCTAGAACGGGTCTTATTGGCTCATCTAAATCTATTCCACTTATTTTCAGATGAGAAAACCAAGGTTCAGAGGAAGTGGCTCTTTCAATGTCATGCAACCAACTCTTGGTATTCTCTCAATAAATATCTGTTGGATAAGCAAGTGAATGATCCTTTGGACACTATAAGAGCAATGTGCCAAATGGACTTCTCAAATATGGCAAATAAGAAGAGTGTAACCAAAAGCTGCCCAGAACCCCTAAGCATCACCCTCTGCCTGTGATTTTTTTTTTCCTTTATGTGAAAGCACAGAACTTTTCTCATGTGTCCCAACATATCAGAAAAATTTTTTTCTGAAGTGGCCCTTACATTAAAGACCACCAACCAGAGAATCCTTGGTGTGAATGAGTGTATGTGTCCTTTACTGTGTCCATCCATTAAGGGTCACTTTACAATGGCTATTTCCTTTTGACTAAAAACGTAGATGAATATTCTCCAGAAACTTCAAGCCAACACTGAGAAGCATACAAACATTAAGCTTTAGGCAAACTGGGACTCAGCCTCCACTCAGGGTCCACTGAGCATTTAGTTAGGGTTAGTGCTAGCCTAAGGAGCAGTGGTAGTTGCAGTAATGGAAGAGTTCCCCTCTTGCTTGCCATTACAACAGTCATGGGAAAAGGGGACCTGAGCCAAATCATCAACTGCCCTTCTGTTAGCAGCCAAGAGGAGATCCTTCCCTCAGGGGAGATCCTCAGCAGTAACTTTCTCCACATAGCTGGATGACAGTGGATCTCTAGGGCTATGACTTCCAAAAGACCCTTAGAGCAGATCCATGGTTGAACTGAAAAGAGAGGGTCAGAAGAGCATGAGACAATAGCAAACATTCTGGGACTGTTCATTCCTACTATATAATGTACCATTTGAAAGAGTTACGTGAATTCTGATTAGCTCCCACCAACACTTAATAACATCCTTCTTTTTTCCCTTAACCAAAAGGCATCTGGGGCAGCTAGGTGGCACAATGTATAAAGTCCCAACCCTGGAATCAGGAGGATCTGGGTTCAAATTTGACCTCAGACACTTAACAATTACCTAGCTATGTGACCTTGGGCAAGACTTAACCCATTGCCTTGCACATACATGAATAAGAGGCATAAATATCCATGTACAAGCATCACAAAAATGTAACAGCTCATCTACCAAGCCTACTTAGGGCAAGCCTGTTACATTCTCCTAGTTCTGTGAGGAAAGTAGAAATAGGTATCGCCACTTTTATTTTGGAGCTGAAGACATAAACACTCCAGGAAAGCAAATAGAGACAGAGTAAATTATTGGTGGTGTGGAGTCTTTCACAAAGGTCTCCTGATTCCTGACTCTTCATTCAGAGTTTTTTTCTCTCTTTCCCAATATATTCTCCCCATATTCATAGAGGAAAATATTTTCATAGATGGCTCCCTAGTTTTGTTTTTGAAGGGGAAGAGAGAGTGCTAAGCAACTATTAAGAAAAAGACTTTAGGGTTATCTTTCATAGAATCACCCCAAGCCCCCAAGTGGGTATTACATTCAAAAAATACTGACATTTGCTAATAACTACACTGTAGGAGAATAGAAAGAGCACCGGAGTGGAAATCATTAGGACAGTAGGTCATGGTCCCTACTCTGCCACCAACAAATCTCTCCTATCCTCAGTTACTTCCCTTGTAATAGGAAGGAGCTGATATTCAAAGACCCCTCCAGCTCTAACATCCTGTAGTTTTCTGTTTTACAAAGGAAGCTTGAAACTTTAGATTAGGTGCTGTTCATCTCAAAGGAAGATGGGAATGAAAAACTAGTGTCAATTAGAATTAAAGATGAAAAAGAAAATTGATAATTTGGTCTGGCAGTCTCTAGGGTCATGATTTGCTAGTTCAAGATTGCCATTTTAAAAATCTTCTTCACAACAACCCATACACACACCTACATACACATTCACTCACTCCACTAAATGCATACCTTCCCAAAAACTGGGAAGAGATCTATAAATCATTTTCCTCTTAGTAGATAAGGACACAGTAGAAAGTGGAGGAAAGAACTCTAAGGAAAAGAGTCAGAAGACTGATGACAGGCTTCAACTCATGCATGAGGTCATTAAATTCGCTTGAATGTGAATCCCCCTAACTATAAAATATAGTATATATTGATTTATATTTATTAGACTATTGTATCTTTATTAAGTTATTAATTATTTTTATGAATTTATGTATTTTGTTTTCATTTTTCAGTCTTGTCTGGCTCTCCATGATCATATTTGTGGTATTTTTGGCAAAGATAACAGAGTTATTTCCTTCTAGGGTCACACAACTAGTTATTTTCTGAGGCTAAATTTGCCCCCAGGTCTTCATGACTCCAGACTCTGCAATATATCCACTGCCCCTCATAGCTGCCCAGTTTATGTATATATACTTATATTGATAAAATATATTAAATCATTTATATATATATAGCTTATTCAAAACTATAAAATAAAGATGGTACCACCTGCTCTACCTGTCCCATAAGGCAGGCTGCTTGAGGGTCAAATAAAGAAGTATATAATGTAAATATAACAGTACTTTTAAAATTAAAATTACAATGTGAATAGAAGAAATTGTAATTATCATACTGTAAATCATATTTGAAAGTAGCCTTAATCTTGCCACTTAATTTTAAATTTCCACTTAATAGATAATTTTAAACTAAAAAAAAAAAATCCTGTGATCCTGGTCCAGTGGAAAAGTACTGGCTATAGAGACAGAGGGCCAGAATGAAAATCCCAATTATGATGCCAGCTGTGTGACCTAGGGCAAGTCACTGCATATGGTCTTCATTTTGGGCTTCATCTTTTTCTCATCAGTCATTTGAGGGGGCTGGATTAGATGGCCTCTGAGGTTAATTCCAGACCCCAAAGACAGAGTCCTTATAGTAAATACCCAAGGAACAAGGGCAGCAGATGGGACAGTGAGGAGAGCTATCGTACCTGGTCTGATTTTTTATTCTCCAACCATCTAGGCACTTGGTAAACCAGAGTTCTTTGCCAGGAGAGATTCTAGTTTGCTCAGGATCTTCAGCACAAAAAGTCAATCTGAACAAAAAAGAAGAAAAGAGCTGAAAACAAAAACCCAAAAATGTGCTACCACTAGCTACCTAATAAGAAAAACAACATCAAGCAGAGAGGATTTACCAGTAGTAGATGGTCAGAGGAAAAGGAGGGAGAGAACAAAGAGACACAAAGAGGGAGAAAACAAAGAAAAAAGAAGAGAAAAAGAGACAAAGCCACCAATCTAGTAATTAAGTATTAACTATCTAACCATATGACCCTGACCTTTCCCTCTCTGGGCTTCAGTTTCCTCATCTGCAAAATGAGCAGTTAGAACTCAATTTCCCTCAGGTTACAAATAGCTCTAAAAGTCTAGAAATCCATATTATTCACCTTCTCCCCCCCCCCAAAAAAAGTATTCAGTAATTCCCTATTGCATCAAAATGGAAAAAAATCAAGGTCTCCCATTGCATTTGGGGTCAACTCTAGCTCTCCTAACATATATCTTGCCACTGAACCCAGATGACCCCTCAGGAGAGAGTGAGACTAGACTTTGCACAGCCTTGCCTCACTTAAATCCAATTCACTCGCAAGTCAAGACACCACCTTCCTGTTGCCATTGATCCTCTTCTAGAACAAAGGACAAATTGCATCAAAATGCCTAAGTTTTGAAAACCTTTCATAATGTGACCCCACTCTCAATATAATCTTATATTTCAGTTTTCCCCAAAATGTACCCTTCAATCTAATGAGGCAAGGATCTTCACAGGTACATGAATAGATCATACTCATTCCTGTCTCTGCATTTTGTACAAAATGTTCCCTCTTCCCAGCATACTTTGCCATTGCCTATTTGCCCATCCAAATCTTACATATCCTCTAAGACCAAGCTCTTGTTCTGATTCCTCCAAGAAGCCCTTTCTAACCAGTGCAGTCAGTACAGGTAGATTCTCCTCTCCCCTGATCTCTGAGATCACTTAGGGTCTGTGAATACAAAGAGCATAACATAACATAGAAGACCTACAGAGGGTTGCTTTCAACTCTCCTAAGGTATCTCTAACGCTCTGAAGAGTTAACCATAAAAAAAGTTCTCCCCTCTAATTCTAGGTCTCTAGACATACACCAAAAAAAAATGGTTAGAATTTTTTAAATGAAACTACTCGTTTGATCAAAGCAGCAAAGCATTATGAGGTGTTATACAAGAACTTGGTTCCTTCAAACCAGTCTGAGAGAAGGGTAATCAGTTCCTAAGAAGAGGCAGCACAGCACCTGCTGACCAGAAATCTATGAGGGTTTCTCCACCCATCTGACCCTTTCCATAGGGGGTCTGGCTCCCCTGAAAATAGGCAAAGTTGGAGTTGGATGTGTCAGAGATTGAAGATGAAAGCAGCATCCCAATCCAGAGCACTCAGGGGAAAGGTATGATGCTTTTTAAATCAGATACTACTGGGAGGAAGCCATGTCCATCAAAGACATCTTCCTGGAGCAAGCAGAGATCCATCAACACACAATGTACAGGACTTTAATTCTGGTCAAGGCAATAGTGGAAGAAATAACCCACCACATCCTGGATTTTCATAATTGTAAGGATTCACCAGCCTAAAAGTGACTGAAATTCACACCCTTGGCTGGTGAAGTTGCTTTGTTTCATAAAGTGAGCCCTTTCCCAGGAAAAAATATTTTGGGGGAGATAATGGCTATTTTACCAGGTGCTGGAGAGATTCATAAAGGGTGAGGGAGAATGGATTCAAAAGGAGTGAGGGACACAAGAGACATTAATGCTCTTACAGGAGAAAGGCTGGCCGGTGACTTACTTCTGTTGAGTTTCCCCAGATTTGACCCGGATGCGCCTAATGTGAAGCTCCCTCACAGAGTTGGGTTTTGACAGGTAGCTTCGAAGTTCTCTCCACAGGTTGTACCAGGTTTGAGCTGTGCCCTCCCAGGAGAGTTTGATCTTCAAGAGATCACCCATGTCTTCTTCTGTATACACCAGGAAGGTGTTCGTGGCATTTAAGTATATCTGCTCCACTCTGTGGAGCAAGAAAAAAAGCATTCTGTCTATGGCACTCACTGGGTCCTAATTTTTCATGCCCTCTTCCCACTGATTATGAGAAGATAATAGTAAAACTAAAAAAATAGTTGGTGTCTACATAATGCTTTAAAAGTCTGCAAAATGTTTTTAGATGTACTACTTCACTTAAGCCCTACACTAATGTTGTGGAAGAAATATTTTCCCCATTATTAGGGGAACTGAGATTCAGAGAGATAGAATGACTTGTCACACAAATCAGCGACAAAGTTTTCACAGGCTTTTACAATCTATGCCTAGAACCCTCTCCATTCTACTGTGCTTTCTTTCTAATGCACACACACACACACACACACACACACACACACACACACACGCATGCGCTTGAGGTTGGACCTGTTGATTTCTCAGCTCGATTCTATAACTATGATAAAATCATTGCTAGGAGAAACAGTAAGTAGAGCACTGGGACAGGAGTCAAGATGACCAGAATTCAAATTTGACTTCAGATACTTATTAACTGTATGACCCTAGGTAAATCACTTGACCTCAGTCTGCCTTAGTTTCCTCAATCATAAAATGGGAATAATAGCTTCCTTGCAGAGTTGTTTGAGTATCAAATGGCATAATATTTGTAAAGAATTTTTCATCTTTCCCAACAAAAGTTAATAAACTTTTACCTCCCATCCCTCTTCCTGGATTTCAGTTTCTTCTGAAGAAAAATTGGAAAACAAAGGAATTGGACTAGGGTAGAGATTCTTAACTTTGTATCAATGGATAGTCTGGTAAAACCTATGGATTCCTTTCTTGAATACTGTTTTTAAATGTGTAAAACAAAATGCATGAGATTATGATGGGAACCAATTATACTGAAACATAGTTAGCATTTAAAACAACTTAATTCATTTGAAATGTAAGTTCCCCTGGATTTCATTTTCTAACAACATAATTTTTTATATCTGCAACAAATTATTCTTTTAATTTTGAGAAAGAGAGGCATTTTTTCTGAGGTTTCAAAACAGTGCAACATAAAATGTTAAGTATCAATATTTTACTATCTGGTTTTTTGTACTATAATACAACAAATAATATTAATTAATAAACATGTAAACTTAAAAAATAAAAACAAGCTAATTGATCCCAGGCAAAGAACTCCTGGACTAGATGATCTATGAGGTCTCTTTCAAATCTAATATTCTAAGAGTTTCTTTGAACTTCTTATTTTCCTGCCCCCAGGAGATTAAGAATGGAGGAAGGAAAGATTATCATCACTCTTGCTGGCTGAAAGCAGGAGTTTCCAAAGAGAAAAACTGAACTGGTTAGGAGGGTAGTACATGAAAACAAAATTTGAATTTGTGAACCATAGATTCAAATATCAGCTTAATGAGAGGTTACTAAATGGAGTAGTCAGGGTTTCTAAAATTCATGATCTTTCACTAACACTTTTATCAATAACTTGGTAGAAGTCATTAATGGTATGCTTATCAAACCTGCAAATAACAAATCTAGGAGAGAGGGTTAACACATTGGGTGGCTGAGTCAAGATCCCATAAGTTTTTGAGAGTTCTGAACAGTAGACTGCATCTAATATACTTGGGTAAGAAAAATTGGGACGAGGTGACACAGTAGATAGAACCCTGGTCCTGGAGTCAGGAAGAGTTCAAACCTGGCCTTGTACGCTTACTAACTACAAGACCCTCACTTAACTCTATTTATCTCATTTTCCTCATCTATAAAAAAAATAAGCTGAAAAAAGAAATGGCAAACCATGCCAACATCTTAGTCAAAGGGGTTCCTAAAGAATGAGACTCAATTGAAAACAACAATAAGAAAAATCAAGAGCATGGGGGACTGAGGCTAGATCTGAGTATATATGAAAAAAGACTATGGTCAAACTGAGTCAGCAATGAGACATGGCAGTCAATAAAGCCAGAGTGATCTTAGGAGCACTTAGAATAGCATAGTGTTCCAGAATAAAAAGAAGTAACAAAAGATCTTTCATTAAAAATCATTAAGTAGAAGTTTAGATGACCATACATCAAGAATTCTGGGGAGGAAAATTTCTGCTCAGTTTGTAATGGATGGGCTAGAAGGTCAATTCTGAAATGGGATTCTTCTAGATGAGGTCTGAGGCCAAGAATCTACAAGTGAAGAACACAAGTTCAAATCCATTTCAGACTTTTATGAATTATATGTGTTGGACAAGTTACTTAATCTCCCTAGGCCTCAGTTTCCTTATCTCAACAATGGCCTTAACCTAGATGCCTCTGCGGTCCCTTCTAATTCTAGATCTATGTAAGAATTAAGACTGATTTGAACTACCTAGCACCAACTCCTATATAGATAAATGTGTGTGTGTGTGTGTGTGTGTATGTATGTATGTATGTATACAGACAACCACCTCTCCATCCCTTCTCCCCTTCTCCAAGATTCCTCACGATGCTTGATTAAGACCACAAGAAAGGTAGAGTATGACTTACATTTCTAGAGGAAGAGACTGGGAATCCGTGTTGGTGCCATAAAGTGTAACATAAAATGAAGGTTGTGTTTCTCCCATTGCCTTGTAGCTGAAGACATGGATTTTCAACTGATAATGGTAAACTGTAGATACAAGAAGAGCATAGACATTTACAAGGCCTTGCTTGCGGTTTCCCGGTACCACTGAACTGGCACTAAAAGAGTGACTTGGCAAACTAAAATTTGGAAATCAATTGACAAAAGACCAAAATTCAATATCTAGGCCAGGTAACAAAAGCAATCAGTCGTGGGCAGGGCCTTTAGATCACCCTGATCCTATGAAATCTGGCTTTTCCCCTTCCTCTTTGTCAGCATGGCATTATCAAGACCTTTTTCTAGGATAAAGAGAAGGTTGCTTTAGTTTATGTATTCAGGGAAATATATTATGGAAACCATAATCCTGAGAGTCAAAATAGGTTAAAAATGGAGGCAGTGTGGTACCTTGGAAAGAGTATTTAGTTTGGAATCAGAAGACCTGGGTTCAAATTCTATATAGGTGAAGTATTACCTATGGGACCTTGGAAAAGTTGATTCAGATTTCTAAACCTCAGTTTGCTTAACTGTAAAATGGATAAAATAGATTCTGAGGTCCTTTCATCTCCAGATCTGTGATCCTATAATCCTATCAGTTGAGAAGAGTTTGAATAAATTAATGTTTGATAACTCTATAAAAGTTACTGGGGAAAACTGAAAACTTAGGGGATATTACTAACTTTTAAAGTTTGACACTATAGAGGATGAACACATTCTTCTACAATAGTTTCTTTAAGTCCAAGATCATGGACAAAATAGGCAACCACCTATATAATGTGAATTCTAGGATACCAGAAAAATGCCCTTTCTCAACTGCTTAATGATGCCAGCATTTCCACCCAGACAGTTTTATTCCTTTAGTTTTATCAACCTATTGGTACAAATGCCTGGACAAGATTAAGCATTCACTAAATGGAATTTTGAGACTGAACAGTTAGAAAAGACCTTAGAGATAATCTGATCCAATACCCTCAATTAACACAGGAGAAGCCTGAGGTCTAAAAAGGAAAAACAACTTTTCCAAAGTCACATCCAGGTAATCAGGAGCAAAGTCAAGAAATGAACCTCAGTTTTCTATTTCTAGACCAAACACATTCTTATGTTTTTGCCAAGCTGCTTAGTTGTATATTGACATTGATGGATTTGATTCCTTTGCCAATGGGTCAAAGTACAAACGTGTTACAAAATGAACTGAGTCAAAAACCTTAAATCAATTAAAAGATGCAACTCAGTGGCATGGTAGTTTCATATATTTGTGGTCTGAAGCTGCCATTTGTGGGAGGCAGCATTGTGGCAAAAGTTTCTGACATATGCATTTTATTGACACAATGCAGCATAGTGGAATAAAATGCTGGGCTTGCAATCCAAAAAAAAACTGAATTCAAATACCTCCCTTGATTCTTACTAGCTAGGATGAATCATCTAATTTCTTTGTACTCAAGCAACTTCCTGGGATTATCCACTAAGTCATGGATGGATTAGTGTCTTTGAAGGTAAAGAAAGTTTCCACATCAAGATTTCCCCAAACTGATGAAATTACAACTCTTTCAAATGTTCACTATCCTTCTTACATAATGACAACACTATCCAAAACCCACAGTCATAGTGAGGGTCCTGATTGAGTCATCCACATTCTGTCTTGTCCCCTTTTGACCAAAAAAAAGTATGTTGCCTTCAAAGATGACTCTCCTCTCACAACATGGATATTGTCTGTGACCTTAGGACACAACAAAAGAAACAGATAAATCCATGGATCAAAGGTATGACCTTGGACTTATTGCCAATAATAGCAATATGCAATTACAAAAGAGACTAAAGTTCATTGAGGTTTATTGACCTGCCCAAGCTTATATGAGTGGTGGAGCCAGGAATCAAACTCAGGTCTCCTAAAAGCAAATGCATGAATCTTTCCACTATACTAAAATACCTCATTAACGCTATTGTCAAACCATTTGAATCCACTAGCCTTAGCTACCTGTAATAGAAAAATGCCTACTTAGCCTGGGCTGAACTTGGGTGTGTGCTCCCATAAAAGAAATGAGATTTTCTTCTCTCTCAAGTCAGTCATAGCATTAGTGTTATTTTAAAAATTAAGCTAAAAACCTATGACCATTAGCAACTGAAAACAATGGGGCAACTATCAGTACATGAACATTTGAGACCTAGATGGAGGAAGAAAAGCAACAATGCTTTATATAAGATGGAAACATCAACCTGGTCAGCAATATTCATTGCAGTCCTACATTTCATCAACTCAATGGTTTCATAAAAGCCCATGTACTTAGTGGCAGGTAGTGTATTTAAAAGCCATTGTCAGTTATTAGCAAGTGAGTGTAGCAATGACAAAAATTATAATCCATGGAGTAGACCAGGAGTCAAGTCCATGATAAAGTCACTAAAGGTGATTTTTTTCTCTCTACAGTTTAAGGCTCTAGAATAAAGAAGGAGGAAGATAGAGAAGGAAGAAGACAAACTCCCTTGATTGGATGTCTTTCTGACAGAAAGGACCCATTTAGAATTTGTGCCTTCTTTGAAAAAGTAATTATCTATTGATCTATCGACTTATCCATCTACCCCCATTGATTCTAAAACCACTCAGCTACTGGTTGACAGAAAATGAAGGAAGGGGAAACCTTAAAGATATTCAGTTCATCTCTATCATTACAGACAGAAGAGGAGAAGAGAAACTCAGCAAAGATCACACAGGTTGTAAGTACCTGTATCTAAACCCAAGTCTCCTGATTAAGATACCCCTGTTCCTTCCATAATGCTCACTGATATTGTTTAAAATGTAATTCAATTTATAGGAGTTTAACTTAATAGCCCCAATTTTCCTTAAAGCTCCAGCTGTATCATAATGATGTGCATTTAGAGTTCTAAATAGGAGTGGCTGGCTCAGAGTAGAATGATTTATCACATTGAATTATCTGAACTTGAACACTAAACCACACAGTAAGACTGACAAGTGAGAAGTTGGACTACCTTTGAAAGGCATGCCAGCTCGGGTCTTTAAATACATCTTGCTGTTTCTTTTGTGTCGGATTTTCTTGGCATTATAGCCAATGCTGTTGCATCGGTTTTTCCGGCAGCTCAAACAGATACCTTTCTTGAAACGATTGGAATCTGTGCACTGGAAGGCAAAGCTCTGCTTGTCCTGGTTCACCAGGGAGTCCACAAAGAGATGCACAGCCCGTTCATGCTCACATTTCACCACTTCTGTAATTGCTAAGGGAAAGATGAAAGAGAGAAAAGAGTGAGGAAAAGGGGGAGGGGGAACCTGAGCACCATTAAGGTCAAGACTTCAAACAAATCTGCCTTTACTCTGCCATCTTGGCCCCACCCCAAGGCTTCATGCATCCATGAATGATCCCAGAGAGGTGCTCCCTCCAGCTATGTGAGCCGTGATCCCTCCATTTATATTTGAGTATCATGAATTTTGGGGACAACAAAAACAACAATAACAAAAATTCAGCCTCTGGGTTGATCTAAGAACTGGGATGAACCTTAAAGATATTTAGTTCAACTCAACAGAGAGACTTGGCCAAAGTCAGCCCCTGGGGGTCAGTCCCTCTGATGATAAGCATCTTCAGGAATTTCAAGAGTAAATTCAGCTCACCCTAATCTGTCCATGGACTAGTTCTGTTTTCCAAAAGACTAATTAAAACAGAGAAATCATTTATTTTCATTACAGAATAATTAAAGCAGTTAATAAATTAACTATGAGAACAAAAGTTGTACATACACAGCAGGCATGATGAGGCATCCCAACCATTAACAGGCTTGCAAAATAGCGAGCCATTTCAAACAAGGCATGGCAGAGGAAACCAAGTGGGTTCATGATAAAACAGATATAATTGGCAGCATGAAGAATATAGCCAGAGGAGCTGGGACTAGGGCCAAGCCAGGGTATGACTGAATGAGAAGTCTTATCAAGTAGTCTTATCCAGGATATGTGATCCCTAAAGTTGAGCCTTTGAATATAATGAAATGGAATGGGAGGGGAGAGTGGGCAAAGAAACTCACTTCCATAGGCAATTGATCCTAAAACATCATTCAGTCCACATCCTGGCTGATAGTCACCCCCATTGGGATAAATATCAATGTGTCCCACTGGCATCTGGATGCCAATACTCAAGCCAAAGGAACGAGTGTACGTATGGAGGACATCCACAAAGTCTGCATCATCTGGAGAGAGCCGCTTATGGATGTCTGTTCCTTCAAACATGGGGCCGGCAGGATCCAAACCTAGATGGAGGAAGAAAAGCAACAATGCTTTATATAAGAGGAAAACTTCAGCCTAGTCAGCAATGTTCATTTCAGTCCTACATCTCATCAACTCAATGATTTCATAAAAGCCCATGTACTAAGCTTCAAGTAGTGTAACTAAAAGCTGTTGCCAGTTATTAGCAAGTAGATTCAGCAATGACAAAAATATATCTGATCCATCACTGCTGCCATCAAAAAGTACTTTACAGAGTGTCTCACTAATTCTGAAATGCCTCTTCTCCTCCACCCCAAAGATCTCTAGCATTCATAAAAGCACTATTTACATGCTCCAATCTTTCCTGACCTCCTCTTCGCCCTTTCTCCCTCCCTCCCAAATTGTCAGCACTCACTCTAGTGGAATTATTTTGTACTTACTCTCCCTCTCCCTTCCAAGTAGAATGTAAACTCCATGAGGTCAAGGACCCTTTCATTTTCATCTCTCAATTATCCTCAGCTCTTATAAGCAGAGTGCCTTACAAATAGTTCATGTTTAATAAATGTTTGTTGAACGAATGGACTCACTGTAGAATCAGAATTAAAAACTGGGTCTCCTGCCTCCTAATCAGGACCTTTTCTACTTGGCCACTGCTACATCATGTTTCTCAAGTTCCTTTTAGGGGGATTTAAATTATAGAGCAACAATGTGAGCCAGTGTCCCCAAATTCAGTTGTCTGAAGTAGGATGTAGTTAATCTTCCCCTTGGAAGAGAGTTGGATGCAGACCAAAAGAAGACAGTCTGAGAAGCAGTATCTTAATAATCCACAATCCCTCACATAAATGGATGCCTTCTCTGTCTCCTAACTTTCTACAGACTAAGGAGACAAGATTCATTTCCATTTACAATACTCTGAGCAGTGCAAATTAGCAGATTAGCATGCCTCAAGAAAGATACACTGGTATATCAAGAAAAGAATAACTCACCTATGTTTCTAATAAAGTCAGAATCAGCTGAGTCATTTAAGAAGTAATAAGAATTGGGGATGGAGCCAAGATGGCAACAGGAGAAGAGGCTCTCTTAGGTGTTCTCTCTCTCTAATATTTCAAAACTCATAAAATAAGGACTCTAACTAAATTTTCGAGAGATAGAACTCACAGAGGGATCCATTAAGGCAGTTCTCCAGCCCAAGGTAACCTGGAAAATAGAGGAAAGGCTCCAATCCACAGAGTTAGAGGGATTGCCCGCCAGAGTGAACGAACTTCAGCCTCCTGAAGGCAGGCCCAGGGCACCTGGGAGCCACAGTAGCAGCAGTGGGGGCAGTTTCTTGATCTACACCCTGTGGAGCACCAGGCACAACTTGGAAGATCACTAGGTGGGGAGCCCTCTGCCAGAGCAAGCACATGAAGCCCAGCTGTCAGGGCATTCAGCGAGCAATGTAACGTGGCCTTGGAAGCCCAGATCCAAGAACCGGAAGAGGCAGAGCCAGTAAGCAGGAGCCCCCAAGCAATGGAGCCTTGAGTACTCAGCCTAGGTAAGGGAGTGGAGAGAGACTTCCAAGGTCTGTCCTCTGCACCATGAACAGGACTCTGGGGCTCTGACCACATTCAGATCTTGATCGCAGTCTAGGCCCCCCATAGAACAGCAGGACCCCCCCCCACCTCAGCCCTGCAGCAGAGGGGTGTGCTTATGGTCATTCATAGACGGGGAGAAGAGAGACCTTCACACACAGAGATCCTTGGGGGTGGGTCTCCCAATAATACTCAAAAGCTAAGGAAGCACTCCAAAACCCAGCACAGGCTGGGGAAATGAGTAAACAGAGGGGAAAAAAGAAGAACACTATTGAGGAATACATTCTCTATGATCCCAAGAAGGATCAAAATACTCAATCTGAAGATGAGGAAGTACAAGCTCCAGCATCTAAAGACTGCAAGAAAAATGGAAATTGGGCTAAGTCTGTGACAAAGCTCAAAAAAAAAAGATTTTAAAAATCAAGTAAGGGAGATAGAAGAAAAATTGGGAAAGGAAATGAGAGAGATGCAGGAAAACATGAAAAAGAGGTCAGCAGCTTAGTCAGGGAGATCCAAAAAATGCTGAAGAAAATAACATCTTAAAAATCAGCATAGGTCAAATGGATAAAACAGTTCAAAAAGTTATTGAGGAGAAGAATGCTTTAAAAAGCAGAATTGGCCAGATGGAAAAAGAAATAAGAAAGCTCTCTGAGGAAAACAAATCCTTCAGATGTAGAATGAAACTGAGGGAAGCTGCTGACTTTATGAGAAATCAAGACACAATACTTCAAAACCAAAAGAATGAAAAATTAGAAGAAAATGTGAAACATCTCATTTAAAAAACAACTAAATGGGGCAGTTAGGTGGCGCAGTGGATACAGCACTGGTCCTGGAGTCAGGAGTACCTGGGTTCAAATCCAGCCTCAGACACTTAATAATTACCTAGCTTTGTAGCTTTTGGCAAGTCACTTAACCCCATTTCACTTGCAAAAAAAATTTTTTTAAAGAAAAAAAAGAAAAGACAACTGATCTGGAAAACAGATTCAGGAAAGATAATTTAAAAATTATTGGGATACCTGAAAGTCATGATCAGGAAAAGAGCCTTGACATCATTTTTAAAGAATTCCTACAGGAAAATTTCCCAGATATCCTATAAGCAGAGGCCAAAATAGAAATTGAGAGAATCCACCGATCTCCCCTGGAAAGAGATCCAAAATAAAAAAAAAAAAAAACCAACCCCCCAAGAATATTATAGCCAAGTTCCAGAACTCCCAAGTCAAAGAGAAAATATTACAAGCAACCAGAAGGACACAATTCAAATATCATGGAGCTGCAATCAGGATCACACAGGACTTAGCAGCAACTACATTAAAGGTTCATAGGGCTTGGAATCCAGAAGGCAAAAAAGCTTGGAATGCAACTGAGAATCAACTACCCAGCAAAACTCTTTTTCCTCTTCCAGGGAAAAAGATGGATTTTCAATGAACCAGGGGAATTTCAAATGTTCCTATTGAAATGGTCAGAGTTGAACAGAAAGTTTGATCTTCAAATACAGGATTCAGGTGAAGCAGAGAGAGTAGAGAAGGGTAAAATATGAGGGACTTAATGATGATGAATTATATGTATTCCTGCATAGAAAAATGATACTGATAATACTCATGAGACACTTCTCATTTAATAGAGTAGGTAGAAGGAGCTTTTATAGATGAAGCACAGGAAAGAGCTGAATTTGAAGATATAATATATTGTAAAAATAGAGTCAGTGGCTAAAAGGAAAATGCAATGGAAGTAAGATAAAGGAGAGGTGGAATAGGCTAAGATATTTCATATAACAAGATTTTTTTATTACATTAAGCTATTGCAATGATATGTAAGGGGGAAAGGTGCAAGGGAATGAGGGAAACTTCGCTCTCATCATAGGTGGCTAGGAGAGGAAACAGCATATATACTCAATGGGGTATAGACATCTAGAGTAAGAAGGAGAAAAGGGGGACAGGGGGAAGTGGGGGATGTGAGTGATGGAGGAGAGGATGGACCATGGGGAAGAGTGGTCAGATATAACACATTTTCTCTTTTACTTCTTGCAAGGGGCTGGGATTGGATGGCCTGTCCAGGACCACAGGCTGGGTGGTTGCTGGGCCTAAGGGGTGGTATGTGAGTTCGGGACCTCTTGGCCCCAGGGCCGGTGATCAGTCTGCTGTGCCACTCAGCTACCCTAAAGCACATTTAAGAAGAGGGACAGAGTGAAAGGAGAGAGAAAATATAGTATATGGTAATGGGAAAGTAAGAATGGAGGGAGTTGCAATCACCAATGGCAACAGTGGAAAAATATGGAAGTAGCTTTCATGACGGACTTATCCTAAAGATTGTGATCCAACTGCAACAGAGCTGGAGTTCTTGGAACACAGACTGAAGCACATTTATTTATTTTATTATTATTGTGGTTATATTATTATTATTGTTGTTATTATTATTATTATTATTATTATTATTATTATTATTATTATTATTATTATTGTGGAAGGGTGGATTGCAGGGCAAATGGGGTTGGGTGGCTTGCCCGGGGCCTCACAGTTGGGTGATTGTTGGATGTCTGAGGCCAGATTTGGACCCAGGTACACCAGGCTCCAGGGCTGGTGCTCTGTCCACTGCACCACCTAGCCACCCCTATTATCATTATCATTATTATTATTATTATTATTATTATTATATTTTATTTTATTTTGGTTTGGTTTTTTTTTTTTTGCAGGGCAAAGGGTTTGGGGTGGATTGCCCAGGGCCACACAACTGGGTGATTGTTGGGTGCCTGGGGCCAGATTTGGGCTCAGGTGCTCCTGGATCCAGGGCTGGTGCTCCGATCACTGTGCCACCTGGCCACCCCTATTATTATGTTTTTATTTTAATTTTAATTTTTTTTCTTTCCCTTACTTTATTGCTCATGAGGGTCTACATTTGGGGGGGAGGGGTATTATGTTTACTCTTAAACAAGAATATTTTAGTAATGTGTAAACAACATTTGTACAAAAATAAAAATAAATAAATTTAAAATTAAAAAAAAGGAATTAGGAGGTGGCTAGGTGGTATAGTGGATAAAGCACCGGCCCTGGAGTCAGGAGTACCTGAATTCAAATCCGGTCTCAGACATTTAATAATTACCTAGCTGTGTGGCCTTGGGAAAGCCACTTAACCCCATTTGCCTTGCAAGAACCTAAAAAAAAGGAATTAATAAAAATTGTTTCCACTGTTGACAAATAGCCTGATCAATTTAACTTTTAGTCAATTATGGTATGTGATCCATTCAAGTCAGTCTTCTGGACTCAGATCAGGAATAGTCAATCAACAAACCTTTATTAAGGATTTACTATGTTACAGACAGGGCAGCTAGGTGATTAAGTGGGTAGAGTGGCCCAGGCCACTGGGGAGACTCAACTTTTGAAGTTTGAAATTTGTCCTCAGACACTTACTAGGTGTGTGACCCTGGGCAAGTCACTTACCCCTGTTTGCCTCAGTTTTCTCATCTGTATAATGATGTGGAAAATGAAATGGGAAAACCACCAGTATCTTTGCCAAGAAATCCCAAATTGGGACATAACTGGGAAATGGATAAACAACACCATAAGAAAGGTTATGCTAATGAAGATTCAAAGCATAGAAAAAAACATGGTCCCTGACCTCACATTCTAATAAGAGAACAATAAAAATAACAGGTACACAACAAGAAATTTAATGTTGTCTAGAGTAGATGAAGAGAGGTAAAATCAGGGGGAAGGTATTAGCTATATTGTCTGAATTCCCCAGGAAGTTTCCCTGATGTGACTATATTTCTGCATCTCTGCCCTGAAGACCTATGGAAAGTCCCAGGTATTGTTGTTTCTGCCTTATCATCCTACCAAGAATCTTTTGTACTAGTGCTGAACATGGTACCTACCCAGTGGTAGAAAATCCTTCTTCTCATAAGGGTCAAGTGGGGGATGATAATAGGCCATTCTGATACAGCCAAAACTCCTTATCTGATAAGGAGAAAACTGTTCTCTCATATTAAGGACATATTTGTGTGACCTTGCTTTACATAGTGGATAATACATGTTTGAAATTTATCACCTTTAAGTGGTGATAAAAGGTAAAAATCAGAAATAGCTTCTGAACAGGTTTAATCAAATTCATGGAAAACAGATATATAAAAGGAAGCTAAGATGCTTGGGGATAACTCTCTACCTATTGCCTCTGAAAAGTAAGACAAGAAACAAGAGCAAGACAGATTCTCATTCAGAGAATAACCAGATGCTCTTTATAATGAACACCTCTTAGCATCTCCTTTTAGAAGAAAAAAAAGAATTCAATGGACTATGGGGTGGGCCCAGAGAAGCCCCCCCATTGCCTTCTACTCTGCCCCCCCCAAAGAAAAAAGGGAGAGAACGTTTCTCCTATGCCACCAACAGAAGAAAAGGGTTCTTTTCTTGGTCTGAACAAATGTACCCACCAAACAGAGAGTGCCATGGAAACTAAGCTGAGCTAGAGGAATGTGAGGGGACTGATGGGACTTTGTAGTCCAGTAGTTAGACTGCTGGGATTTCTGGGAGTAGCCTAGACAGACAGGCTATGTCCCCACACTGTTAATGTAACGACACATTTGTGGACCTGCAGGCTCATGAATGAATGTTTGAAACACTGAAAGCTCAATATATTCTCCCTTCAAAGGAAGTCCATGCCCTACCTCCTCCCAAAAAAGAGAAGCACAACAAAGAAGATCAGGTCAAATACCAGATTCAAAATAAGATTATAATCTTAGGAAAAGGTTCTCCAAGAAACCCAAGTGAGACAAATTAAGAGGAACAAAGATCAAAGAATCCAGGACTAAAAGGGGCTTGAAAAAACATCTAATCAAATCCTTTTTTACCATTGAGGCCCAGAAAGAGTAATTTACTCAAGGTCAAACACAGAAAACACTGGCCTAATATAACATTGACATCATAGACTTAGATATAAAATGAATTTTAACTGTGCCCAAAGAACTATAAAATTGTGCATCCCTTTTGATCCTATAGATCCTATCACAAAGAGATCATAAAAAAGGAGATGAATCCACAATAGCAGTTTGTGTGTGTGTGTGTGTGTGTGTGTGTGTGTGTGTGTGTGTGTGTGTGTGTGTGTGGCAACAAATAATTGCAAATTGAGGGCATGTCCATCACTTAGATAAAGGCTGAACAAGTTGTGGTATATAAAAGTGATGAATTACTATTGTTCTTTCAGAAAATGATGAACAGGAGAATTTCAGAAAAACCTGGAAAGATTTACATGAACTGATGCTGAGTAAAGTGAACAGAACCACAGCAACGATGTGTAATGATCAACTATGATACCCTTAACTCTTCTCAGCAATATAGTGATCAAAGACAGTTCTAAAAGACATATGATAGAAAATGTTACCCAGAGAAGGAACTATAGAGTCTGAATGCAGATGGAAGCTTACTATTTCCAGCTTTTTAAAAAAAATTGTTTTGCTTTCTTGTGGATTTTCCTTTTGTTCTGATTCTTCTTTCACAACAAGGCTAATATGGAGATATGTTTAACATGTATATGCATGCTTGCTGTCTTGGGGAGGGGGAGGGAACAGAGAGATGGAGGAAAAATTTGGAACTCAAAATCTAATAATGTGAATGTTGAAAACTATGTTTACATGTAATTGGAAAAAATAAAATACCATTAAGACAAAAAAATAAATCTTAGAGATGACCACCCCATCATTTTACACAGATTAGGAAACTGAGATGCTGGAAAATTAACATACTTACACAACATCACACAGCTAGAAAAGAACACAGTTGAGATTTGAACCAAGGATATCTCACTCCAAAGTTAAGGTTTTTCCACTAAAGCACATTCTTTTTCAAATATCTCCCTAGACTAAAAAACTTTTCTAACCTTTATTCACTAACACCAGCTTCTGAAAACAAACATGGTACCATCTTAAAGTCCTCTTTCCCATCTTGATCATTTTTCATGCATGCATACAACACAGAGGAAATCCATGAGATGGAAAAAAGGTGTAGGAGAGATGTCAATACCCCTATAGAAATTTTAGCATCTGATATGATAGAGGAAGGCAGCCTGGACAACATCTACAACTGCCTCTCTGAAAAAAAGAAAAGACTCCCGTCCTTGCTGAGTCTGTGCCAAGCTTTCTCCCTGTTAGTTGCCTATCTCTAACATCCAGCAAGGGGTAGATCCTAGCTCTCTGTATAATGTACTCATTAGCATTCTGCCCACTCTATGGGGCAGAACAAAAAGGGAAATGATATGTGTCAGTAGCTGCCACTCAAGCAAGCAAAAAATACAGATTCCTAATTTTGAGGTTGACACCCTTTGGTTTGGGGTTTGGTCTTGGCCAGGAGAAGGGTGATGCCTTGAACAGAGAGGCCCCATAGTCTTTCCTGATCCTGGATCACTGCAATGATTTGTTTTCATTTGGTTGGGTTTCCTGCCCCCCCCACAATAAGTCCAGACTTCTGCACACGGGCAGCACAGTGGGCCTCCTGTGAGCCAGCATTTAAAAACTGCTGGCATGGCGCTCCAACCACATGCAGTTTATTCAGCAGGGGAGCCCCTCAGACAATAGGCCTGAGAGTGCCCTAGTAGGGAACTGCTTTGCTCCAGAAACAGGGTTAATTAGCAGATCCGTGTGAGTCTGGACAATAAAGGCAAAGCCCGGAACAAGATCATGCTTCCCATCTCTTGGTGAACGAGACAGTTCTCCACAAATTGTGTTGAATCAAATGCCTCATCTAAGAGATGGGGGGAAGGAGGGAAGGGGAAATCCTTTTGCACAGGTGGTGGGATGTAAGGGTTGCCAGGAAGGCCCCATCTTATTCCATTCCCAGTGATTGGTTTCTTTGTATGGGATAGTTGAGATGAGCAATGGATGGTAAATCAATCCCCTATAAGCCTTTCACTTTAAGATTGCTTTTCCATCTACTCTGCATGTATCTTAAATACTCCAATTTTTATTTATATGGTACCATGTTTATTTTCAGAAGCTGTGTTGGTGAATAAAAGTTAAAGAAGTCTTTAGTCTAGGAAAATATCTTAGGCTAAAGAATCCTCTTTGGAATATAAACTTCAAGAAGACAGAAACTACTTGGCTTTTTCTTTGTAAGGACGGGACTTAGCCCAGTACCTGGATCATTGGAGATATATTTAGAGCTGGAAGGGACCTTAGACTCCAACTCCTTCATTTTACAGTTGAAGACACTGAAAAGGACAGAAGGTAAGTGACTTGCCCATTGTCAGTAAGTATCTGAACACAGACCTTGCTGACTCCAAGACCAATGTCCTGTTACTCCTAATACATGCTTATCAATTGTTTCAAGTCCCAGCTTTTTCCATTAATGATGTAGCTTTAATCAAGGTGTATAAAGTCAATAATGGAGCTGATTTGGACTCAGAGGTTCAGAGTGCAAATCCTTGTTCTGCCTACTTCTGAGATATGGGGCAAGTCACTTCAATTCTCTAGGGTGGTTGCTGCATCTGCAAAGCAGGTGCACTCAATGACCTACAGAGTCCCTGTTAGTTCTATAGCTATGATCCTGTATTCCTATGAACTTCAAGGTCCCAACCAATAAAAACTTTGTGATACCTGAAATACCATTATTAGGGGTCATTCCTCTGGATTAAGCACAATGTTCAGACCATGGTCTTCACTTAAAAGGTAAAGCCATGGGAAGGGTAACAAATTCGTCCGTCAGTGTGAATTTTTCCTGTTTCTTTCAATTAATATTTACTAAACCCCTAATACAGTCCCTTGCAAGTAGCAGATCAGAGGGTGTAAAACTGAAAAGGAATGCAAAATAGAGAATTTACAGTCTAGTAAGGGAGATAGCATATGTTTCCCACCTGACAAAGAGACTAAGAAAGTTAGAGATGGGCATACTGCAGCGGGATGGGGTGGGGGGGGCTCAGTAAGGACAGACAAGCAGCAGCATCTCACACCTTTTCCTAGGATATGTGCCTTAAAAGGAGAAAAATGAAGAAAGGAAAATCTTACAGATAGGGACACAGGTGAGGGGGGAGGGGGGTTAGGGAGAAGGTGAAGAAATGTGAACTGACTTACAGTCAGAGAATTTGCTTAAAACCCAAATTCTCTGATTCCAAATCCACTATACCATGAAGGTTAATGATTACTCAATAACCAAATTCAAATTAAGGCACAACTAAACTTTCAAGAATAAAACTCAATCCAGTCTTCATATTGTACTCATGAGATTCAGAATGAGGAAGGCCTCATTAGTTGTGCCATTCAATTTACATCTGAATGACCATGGCCATCCAACATAAACCAGATTATTTTAATTACAAAAATCATCTACACAATTTAAAGTGACACTTCCTTCTCTTTCTTGCCCTCAAAGGGGAGTCCCAGATAAAGCTGACAAAAGATTAAGCCTTCTATTTTATTCAGGGATCAGACACTGTTTTGCCTGTTTTTTTCCAAACCACATATCACCCAGGAAACATAGTTCTGTACGACCATTGGTTGTTGCTTGAGTTCAAGAGGGGCCTGAGCTCAGCCACAGTAGAAAATCACAATTCCTCAAAGAAGAAGAATCAAGCTCGACAATTTCTTAAAACTGCATTAAATTAACAAAATGCTTTCACTCCTCAAATCACGCTTTATAATGAGATAGCAAGATGTTAAGGAAAGAACTCTGAACTGGACTTTGGGATCCCTTGAGTGTTTGTTGACTACAATTCTATCATTTACTAACTGTGTTATTCCCTCTCATGAACTCTTTAAGCTCCAGCCAGATTGGCCTTTTAGCTATTCCCCAAACCTGTCATGCTTTTTCTCATCTCTATCACTTTGCACAGGCTGTTCCTAACGCTGGAGATTAAACTCTCTCCTCACTTCAGTCTCAGGGATCAAGCATCAACTCTTTTTTTAAATTTTTTATTTATTTAAGGCAATAGGGTTAAATGACTTGCCTAAGGTCACGCACCCAGGCAATTACTTAGTGTCTGAGATCAAATTTGAACTCAGATCCTCCTGACTCTAGGGCGGTGCTCTATCCACTTTGCCACCTTAGCTGCCCCCTCAAGCACCAACTCTTGCAGGAGACACCCCAGTTCCAAAGTCCATCTCATCTTCCCAGGTACTCATGGTTCCTGGAACCCAAATATTTCTAGAATTTATTATTAATTAATTTATTTATTTAGTCATTTGTTCATTCATTCATTCATTTATTTGTAGGATAAAATATAAAACCCTTGAGGGCAAGAACTGTCTAATTTTTTTTACAGCCCTGACAACTAGTAAAGTGTCTTGTACATAGTACACACTTAATGTTTATTTAATCAAACTAAACATTCCCCTGAATAAATCATCTCCTAGACCTGGAAGCATTAAACTATTTCTAAGCACAATTCCTATTCTATCCTTCAGGGATATATTAGGTTCTCTATTTTATCTGATCTTATCCCATACCCACAAAACAGATTATTATGTCCTATTTGCAGATAAGAAAACTGGTGCACAAGGATATGAAAAGTCACCCAGAATCCAGAAAAATCCTGGTACTTCTGTGTTTTACTTTATCATTAGATTCCTAAAATTAATCTCTCTTTGAAGCATTTTGGTGGCAAAAGCAATGATAAATGACAGAATCAAAAATTAGAATTCTTTCCATAAAACAAGAATTTGAAAAGGGAATTGGACAGAGAACCAGAAGACCGAAGTCCTAAAAAAACTTCATTAACTAGCTGAGTGAACTTGGGCAAGTCATTTAATCTTTATGGGCCTCAGCTTTCTCATCTTCAAAGCGATGGGATGGGCAAGATGACCTTTTGATGTCTCCTAGCTCCCATATTCTAATACTAAATCAAAGCAGTTGAAGATTATTTCTCTTTGGAAAAGTGTAGGCAATAGAAAGATTAAAAAGTTTGAAATAAGAATAAGGAATTGAAGGGTTTACAAGAATTTACAGAAGTAGCACTTACCTGTGATCCTGCCTATGGTCCCCTGAACAAAGTTTCCAGCATATCCAGCAACATGAGCTCCAAGACTGTAGCCAATCAAGTGAACATTCTCAAGAGAAAAATGTTCTTTCTCCTGAAGTCACAAAAGCATAGTCATTAGAAACTTAGGTTTCTGAGTCTGAAGAGGTCAGTCAGGACCACTGGTCAAGCTATGTCCTAATTGGTTCTTAAGAGAAGGACTACTCTTTCTGGGATCCACAAGCATCTGACATGTTAGCTTAAGATCCTCAAGTTCATGGGAATGAGGGATTGTGGGGGCTCATGACTTCAATTTCAATTCAAGAATTCTAAGGAAGAGCCTAGCTAGAAACTTCCAGCAGGATCAATCGATCATTTGTCTATACCTCTTGGTCACTCCAGTTTGTAAGGAAGCATAGCACACTGTGGCTATCTTTAGAGAATAGGGAATGTTTCACTTTTATCTTTGAAATTTCCATTACCTAAACACATTGCCAAATTCATAAGAGATACTTAGTAAAATACCTACTGAATTGAATGGAAATGAAAATAGAATAGAATATCTGAAACTACTGATCAGTCTCCTCCCTAATGGCTCAGTGGCAGAATTTTTCCCTCAACTGTCTGCCTTCTCCAACCCCAATTCTCGCCTACTCCATTTCTTCTGATATCACAGACAGAGTAACTAAACTTGGAGTCAGGAAGGCTTTGGATCCAAATCCCACACCTGACATTGGCTATAGGACTATGGGGAAGTTGCTTAACTTCCCTACGCCTCAGTTTTCTCATCTATAAAATTAAGAAGATGAATTCAATGACCTCTAAGGTCCTTTCTAACTCTAAGACAATGGATCTTCTTATTCTTTGCATTAAACCTACTACATTGGACTAAAATATGGGTTTATACAATCAACAAATATTTCAGGATCAAGTCTTAGGAACCTTATTTACCATCTAATCTGACTTTTTAAAAAGACTTCTGTGGTTATTCAGTCATTTTTCAGTATGTCCAATGACTTCACATGAGCAAAGATACTAGAGTTATTTTGCCATTTCTTTTTCAAGTTCATTTTGCTGGTGAGGAAACTGAGGCAAATACAGTAGAGTGACTTGCCCAGGATAACATGGTTGGTTTGAAGTTGGCATTCTATCCATTGTGCCATCTAGCTGCCCTGAGTAATGAATTACTTACCCAAGACTAAACAGTTAGCAAACGAAAGAGCAGGTCCTATGATTTTTAAATTTCTACCACATTCTTTTTACATATTACAAGTCGTATCCTCTCTTGGCAAATACATTGACTTCTCTTTCGTACCAATAAAAGATTTCCTCCTTATTAAGTGAATGACTTGGTTTACTCCAAATGGTGTTTGATTCTACAATTCCAACTTAAAGAACTTTGTTGGATCCTTGGAATTCACTGTAACAGAAACATGGTTTCTTCCAATTTTAGAACATATGCTTCCTCCTCCAATATTACCTGCAGCCAATCCAGCATCTTGGCAATTTTAGAACCCACTTCCCGGGTGTTGTTGACAGCATCTGTATAGAGTTGATGGGCCAGTGGGAGCCAGTCCACCACCACTACATTAGCATCTTGCTCTCTCATTTGTAGGGCTGACACAAGCTTAGACAACCAATTCTCAAACATGCCACTCATCTGCAAAAAAAAGATAACAGAGTGAAGTTATTTTCCCTTTAAGTCTTGAGAGCGTCTCTCAACATCAGAAACTAAAGATTGCCCTGAATCCTTCAAACAGATTACCTTCAAGTTAAACATGTCATGACTTAGACTATGAGAACAAAGATAGTAATTTAACATAAAAACATATTCCCCTGCATTCATATACACATTAGACCTAGAAATCTTTACTGAATAAATCAGTAACAGGGTCAATTCCAAGCAAAATGTTTGGGAGGATGAAGAATTCCCTTTCATCAAAACATGTCCTGTCCAGGACATATTAACAACTGTGAGACAATGGAAGCAATTCTCTCAGAAATTTAGTAATCACAGACAATGCTAAGAGATCTAAGGAAAATGCTATCCACATCCAGAGAAGAAGCTATATTCTTCTTTATTTTTTATTTTTTAAAATGATTTTATTTATTTTCAGTTTTACAATTTTCCCCCAATCTTATTTCCCTCCCCACCACCCCCCACACAGAAGTCAATTTGTCAGTCTTCACATTGAAGAAACTATATTCTGAAGGTAGATCAAAGCATACTGTATTCATTTTTTAAAACTTCTTTTATTTTCTTTCTTTCTTCCTCATGGGTTTCCCCCCTTAGTTCTAATTCTTCTTTCACAAAACCAATATGGAAATATATTAAAAACAATTGTACATGTACAATCTATATCAAATTGTCTGCTGCCATGGGAAGGGGGAAGGGAAGGGAGGTGGGTAGAAAAATGTGGAACTCAAAAATTTTCAAAAGGATGGATGTTGAAAATTATCTTTGCCATGTAATTGGAAAAATTAAAAAGGAAATGTTTAATATTTCTTGGTTTTAAAAAACTTTCCTGTCCTTAATTGAGTCAAATTAATAAAAATTAGAGTCATTCCCCAATTGATAGATGTCAAAGGTTTCTTCAAAAGAAGAAATAAAAGCTAAATCAAAGTCACATAAAAATGCTCTAAATCACTAATAATTAGAGAATGCAAAATAAAACAATTCTGAGGTACCACCTCATACCTATCAGATTGCCTAAGATGACAGAAAAGGAAAATAACAAATGCTGAAAGGGTTGTGGGAAAATAAGTTCAGTTGGTAGAGTTGTGAACTGGTCTAACCATCTGGAGAAAAATTTAGAACAAACCAGAGGGCTATAAAGCTGTGTATAACCTTTAACCCAGAAATATAATAACCCAATAAAAAATAACCCTTAGATCTATACTCCTAAGAAGATTAAATACAAAGGAAAAGTATCCATATATATGTATTAATATTTATAGCAGTTCCTTTTTTTGGTAGGTAGTAAAATATTGGAACTGAAGGGATGCCTGTTCATTGGGGAATGGCTAAAGAAGTTATGGCATATGAATGTGTTGGGATACTATTGTGCTGTAAAAAATAATGAAGGGAGGGTGGCTAGGTGGAGTAGTAGATAGAGCACTGGCCCTGGAGTCAGGAGTACCTGAATTCAAATCCAGCCTCAGATACTTAATAATTAACTAACTGTGTGGCCTTGGGCAAGCCACTTAACCCCATTGCCTTGCAAAAATCTAAAAAAAAAAAAAATGGGGCAGCTAAGTGGTGCAGTGGATAGAGCCGGACCCTGGAGTCAGGAGTACCTGAGTTCAAATCTGACCTCAGACATTTAATAATTGCCTAGCTGTGTGACCTTGGGCAAGCCACTTAACCTCATTGCCTTGCCAAAAAAAAATGAAGAGGATGGTGTCAGAAAAACCTAGGAAGACTTTTATGACCTGATGCAAAGTGAAATAAGTAGAACCAGGAGAATTATCTATAGAGTAATGGCAAAATTATAAAGATAATGAACTGTGAAAGATGATTTTTTAACTCTAATCATTACAATGCTCCATGTCAGCTCCAAAAGACTCAATATAAAACATGCTATCCATCTCCAGATTGAGAAATGATAAATTAAGATTTTAAGATTAAAGCATATTTTTTTCTTGTTTTTAGGGCAGGAATGGGAGAGGTACCTAGCTAACATAGAAATATTTTACATGATCTCAAACATATAATGGTGTCTTCTTTTTCTCTCTTTACATTTTATTTTTTTAATTTCAATTTATTAAATAAAAAATATTTCAATAACACAGAATTTTTAAAAGATGATGGCATATAAAATTGTGAATCCATTATTTATAAACGTTATCATGTAAATTTCTTTTTTTTCTTTCTCAGTGGACAGGGGAGTGGCTAGTAGGAGGGAGAATTTTTGAGTTGAAAATAAAAAAATTTTAAGTTTTTTTAAAGCACTTTCCAATGTTTCAGTCTCTCAGGGTTTTGCTTCAATGCTGTATCAAATCTCAGAAATTGGGCTGGACCTGTGATATCATTGGTATAGTGGAGCTCCCACCCAGGAAACTCCATTTACAAAACAAATTTTTTGCTTCCCCTGTAATTTATCATTTTTTTGAGTTGTATGAGGTACTAAGAACTTAAATGTTTTGCTCAGGGTTATACAGACATTATGTGAAAGAGGTAGGTCTTAATCTGTCCACAGGCCTGACTGCTTCTCTATCCCCATCACGGATTTCTCCCAATCTCAGAAATTAATCCATATTAAATTGTCAATGAGGGATAATTTCTTAAAGTTCTTTTAGTCCCAGTCCTCACCTTTTGAATAGCTCATTCAAAATAGTCTGAGTCCTAGTCATCTGGGAGCAGATGACCTAAAGAGTTCCCTTCCCTGATAATAATGTAGAGAGGTACTTTCTCTTATGCAAAAGTGGAGAAATAACAAGTTACTATTGTCTAGGTCACCTTCTACTGGAGGCAGAAAGAAACTGGGGGGGAGTCTTTGTTCCCATAGCTGGGACAGGGGAAATAGAGTAATGACATTCCTTGGTTAAGTGTAGAATATATTTTCCTTAAAAAAAAAAAGCAATGTTATAAATTAAAGTTATTTCCAGTTCATTATGGATTTTTGTGAAGTGGCCTGGGAATATCATTACTGTTTCTTACTGTATTTCCATATTTCCCACTCCACACAAGCAACTTACAACCTTTAATGAGATATCAAATTCTTGGTAAATTGAGAATTGTTTGCATTTTGATTTGCCTTGTGAATTCTCCATCTCTGAGGTCTGTGAGGGCTGGGACCACTTATCTAAATTGTGTATCTCCTAGCAAAGAGTAGACATTTAATAAATGTTTATTTGATGATATTGAATTTCAGAGAAACCCAGCATGGGAGCTGATATTAGCTAGGTATTTGACTCATGAACCTTCTCTCAAACTCCATTTCCTCAACTGTAAAGAGGGAATAATGATAGCACCTATTTCACGGAGTTAGTGTAAGGATCAAATGAATTAATGTATTTACAAAATTTGCAAAAAAAAAATTGAGAAGAGGCAGCTAGGTGGTGCAATGGATAGAGCACCTGAACTCTATTGGGGAATTACCTAGCTGTGTGACCTTGGGCAAGTTACTTAACCCCATTGCCTTGCAAAAACCAAAAAAAAAATGGGAAATCCTAAAGAGCTATAATAATACTAGCCATTATTTTTGTGATGACAAAGAATTGGAAACTGAAAGTATGCCCATCAATTGGGGAATGGATTAACAAGTTGTGGTATAGGAATGTAATGGAATTCTATAGCTCTGTACAAAATCATGAGCAGGAATATTTTAGAAAAATCTGGAAATACATGAATAAAGCTGAGTAAAGTATAGAACCAAGAAAACATTGTACATAGTAACAGCAACACTGTGTAGTGATCAACTATGATAGACTTAGCTCTTCTCAGCAATGCAGTGATAAAAGACAATTCTGAAAGACTTGTGTTGGAAAATGCCATTTAAATCAAGAGAAAGAACTATGAAGTCTGTTTGCAGACCAAAATATACTTTTTTATTTTTTTCTTTCTCAGGGTTTTTTCTTTTTTGTCCTGATTCTTCTTTCTCAACATGACTAATATGGAAAAATGTCTAACACGTAAAACCTATATCAGATTACTTATTGTCTTGAGAAATGGAGAGGGAAGGAAGGAAAGGAGAAAAATGTGATACACAAAATTGTACAAAAATGAATCTTAAAAACTATCTTTATAGGTAATTGGAAAAAATAAAATTAAAAACAGAAAAATGCTAACTATTTTTTAGGTAGGCAGTCTCTCTATATTCCTCAAATCTCACCTGTTAGAAAAATGCCTGCATTTCTGCATGGGGTCAGTTCTGGTCAAGAAGGAGGGAGAGATTCTAGCACCTCCCTCCTGTCACTTAGTGATTGATGTCAAAACTCCCATCAACCAGAGTGAAATAGATGAATTTCTTATTAACATTTTATAGGTTATATGAATATGCAACTCTACAAGGGTTTTTCTTCCTCATCTTCTTCAATTGGCACTATCAGAACCCTACTCAACTAGTAGAAAACGGGGAAAAGAAAAATATTCAAAGTGATTCTATTAGCATTTATTATCTCCCAAGTGACAAGCACTGTACTAGATAGAAGGGGTGCCAACACAAAAAACAACTGTCCCTAATTTCAAAGAGCTTAGGCACTCATAGACTTTGACCCTTTAATGGAGGACAACATGAAACAATAACAAAATTCATGATAAATAGAATGGAGACCACTAGAGTTATAACCATTGGCAATCATTTTTTTGATTAGTTTTTTTTAATTACTTGTGTGATTAGATTATTATTTGTGGAAAGGGATGATGTTTGTTCAGTGTAATGGTGCAGCTAGTCCTGAACCTGGAAGACCTGAGTTAAAACCTGGCCTCAGACACGATCTGTATGATCAATTAACATTTTTGTCTCAATTTTCTCTTCTGTAAAATGTGATTATTAATAACATCTTCCTGCCTTGTTTGTTGGGAGGAGCAAACAAACTAATATTTATAAAATGTTATGCAAATCTTAAATTAGAACTACTTAATACTTACTCAATGCTTAATCTGTTCAATTCTTCATTTTACTTGAAGAAAATATTTTTGCAAGTTATTTTTTAAAAATCTACTATTTTATCATAGAATTTTTAGTGCAGATGGTTGTTTTATGAATGAATAACCTCCCTAGTCATAGAATCATAAACTATTAGAACTAGAACGTGACTTAGAGATAACCTAACCCCTCACTCATCTAAAGTGTCTGAAGCTCCAGGTTAAATCCCTTTTTGTTGAAGGCTTATGAGTGGGTCTTTCAGCACATGTTGCTCTGATAGTATGACCCTAAGAACTTCACCAATTTTGAATCAACCCATCTCTCTGTGGAAAAGAGCACAGAGCCAGCAGCTTCCTCACCCCCTCCCTTTATGGCCCCAATTCTCCTTCCTTTTCTCCACCCCCCCCATCCCAGCCAACTCTTCTGGCTCCTCTTCAGATTCAGAGTCAGTCAAGTGACTCCAGCCAACTCGACATACAAAGAGGGAAGTTGGGAGGCAGTGGTTGATCAATGTAATTAAATATAACTAAAGAACTTCTTAAGTGGTGGTTGGGCTCCACTGCTGCTGCTTTGAGGAGATCCATGGGTAAGCCTAGTATGTGCCAGGGGTATAGCCTGCCATCCACCACCAAAGACTGCAGCTGGAATCCAGCTCCTTCAACTCACTGTCTGAACTCATTCTTCACGATGCCTGGAATGCAAACAGTAAGCAAGAAGGTTGGGGGAGGGGGAGGGGGAATTGAGAGTGGGGGGGGAGGGAGGACCAGAAGCCTAGATGTTCATTTTAATTGGACAGCACAAAGGAAACCAGATACCCCGTAAAACTATCAAGTTCCCTCCCCCTAGAAGCTCACCGTCCATCCATGGATGATGAAAAAGGTTTTTGCTGTTGTGTTGAAACCACAATCTTTTAAGTGTTGGTCATGGCCCCTGGAGAGATAGCAGCCTTCATGGTCTGGGTTCTTGGAAGTTCTGACATTAAACCGAACTGAGGGCTTGACAGGAGGGTGCACTGTATTGGACTGGGGGTGCTCAGTTAAGTTTCTATCTGTGGACAATGGAACATAGTTGACTATTATTGACATGTCAGGGTTCTACTGACATGTTGCTTTAGCTCCCTGGTCTCATGTTTTTCATCTGTCAAGCAATAATGATAACCAACATTTGCATGATGCTTTCTAATTTCAAAGTGCTTATCATATATTTTTGATCCTCACAATAAGTTTGTAAAGCAGGGAAAACAGTTATAGGATACGCTCCATTTTAGCAATATAGAAACTGAGGCTTTGAGTTTCAATGATTTGCCCAAAGTGACACAGCTGAAATTCAGTTCAAATTCAAGCAAGTATTCATTGTCTACTATTTACAAGACACTTTGCTGGACAAAGGAACTTTCTTGCTACAGGAGTAAACAGCAGAACAAGGAAATAAAGCAGGATCTGCTGATTTGGAGTAGTTTTGTTGTTGTTTTTCTGTCCAGCGCTCTTCCAAATGGTTGCCCCTGAAAATTACAATATACTACCCTCTTCACCAGATTGTTTCACAGATAGAATGGACCAATAAAAACACTTTGCCAGTGTTGTGATATCCAAAAGATACTATAGTCTCTTCTCTCTTGATCTCTCCTCCCTCTTCTCCCCTCTCTCTATCCTTGATTTCTCTCCCTCCCTTTCTCTCTCTCCATCCTTCCTCTTTTCTCTCTCTACCTCCTTCACCCTCACTTGATCTTTCTTCTTTCTTCTCTACTTCCCCACCAAATACATAGAGAGAGAGACTTAAAAACCAATCTCTTTATTCCTTTCCTCTCATTTCCCCCTTCAGAGAAAATTAA